>NW_026604419.1:0-41251 GCF_024763615.1 Phlebotomus papatasi
GGCATCAAAAAAAATTTTTTTAGGCATATTTTGTATGCAAATCTTTAAAGGCGAATATCTCCTAAACTAGAAGAGATAGACCCCCCAAAGTTGGCATCAAAAAAAAATTTTTTTAGGCATATTTTGTATGCAAATCTTTAAAGGCGAATATCTCCTAAACTAGAAGAGATAGACCTCCTAAAGTTGGCATCAAAAAAAATTTTTTTTAGGCATATTTTATATGCAAATCTTTAAAGGCGAATATCTCCTAAACTAGAAGAGATAGACCCCCCAAAGTTGGCATCAAAAAAATTTTTTTTAGGCATATTTTGTATGCAAATCTTTAAAGGCGAATATCTCCTAAACTAGAAGAGATAGACCCCCCAAAGTTGGCATCAAAAAAAAATTTTTTTAGGCATATTTTGTATGCAAATCTTTAAAGGCGAATATCTCCTAAACTAGAAGAGATAGACCC
This sequence comes from Phlebotomus papatasi, assembly GCF_024763615.1. Lineage (NCBI taxonomy): Eukaryota > Metazoa > Arthropoda > Insecta > Diptera > Psychodidae > Phlebotomus > Phlebotomus papatasi. The sequence continues at coordinate 455 of NW_026604419.1, forward strand.
CCCAAAGTTGGCATCAAAAAAAATTTTTTTTAGGCATATTTTGTATGCAAATCTTTAAAGGCGAATATCTCCTAAACTAGAAGAGATAGACCCCCCAAAGTTGGCATCAAAAAAATTTTTTTTAGGCATATTTTGTATGCAAATCTTTAAAGGCGAATATCTCCTAAACTAGAAGAGATAGACCCCCCAAAGTTGGCATCAAAAAAAATTTTTTTTAGGCATATTTTGTATGCAAATCTTTAAAGGCGAATATCTCCTAAACTAGAAGAGATAGACCCCCCAAAGTTGGCATCCAAAAAAAAAATTTTTATGCATATTTTGTATGCAAATCTTTAAAGGCGAATATCTCCTAAACTAGAAGAGATAGACCCCCAAAGTTGGCATCAAAAAAAAATTTTTTTAGGCATATTTTGTATGCAAATCTTTAAAGGCGAATATCTCCTAAACTAGAAGAGATAGACCCCCCAAAGTTGGCATCCAAAAAAAAAATTTTTATGCATATTTTGTATGCAAATCTTTAAAGGCGAATATTTCCTAAACTAGAAGAGTTAGACCCCCCAAAGTTGGCATCAAAAAAAAATTTTTTTAGGCATATTTTGTATGCAAATCTTTAAAGGCGAATATCTCCTAAACTAGAAGAGATAGACCCCCCAAAGTTGGCATCAAAAAAAATTTTTTTAGGCATATTTTGTATGCAAATCTTTAAAGGCGAATATCTCCTAAACTAGAAGAGATAGACCCCCAAAGTTGGCATCAAAAAAAATTTTTTTAGGCATATTTTGTATGCAAATCTTTAAAGGCGAATATCTCCTAAACTAGAAGAGATAGACCCCCCAAAGTTGGCATCAAAAAAAAATTTTTTTAGGCATATTTTGTATGCAAATCTTTAAAGGCGAATATCTCCTAAACTAGAAGAGATAGACGCCCAAAGTTGGCATCAAAAAAAAATTTTTTTAGGCATATTTTGTATGCAAATCTTTAAAGGCGAATATCTCCTAAACTAGAAGAGATAGACCCCCAAAGTTGGCATCAAAAAAAAAATTTTTTAGGCATATTTTGTATGCAAATCTTTAAAGGCGAATATCTCCTAAACTAGAAGAGTTAGACCCCCCAAAGTTGGCATCAAAAAAAAATTTTTTTAGGCATATTTTGTATGCAAATCTTTAAAGGCGAATATCTCCTAAACTAGAAGAGATAGACCCCCCAAAGTTGGCACCAAAAAAAATTTTTTTAGGCATATTTTGTATGCAAATCTTTAAAGGCGAATATCTCCTAAACTAGAAGAGATAGACCCCCCAAAGTTGGCATCAAAAAAAATTTTTTTAGGCATATTTTGTATGCAAATCTTTAAAGGCGAATATCTCCTAAACTAGAAGAGATAGACCCCCCAAAGTTGGCATCAAAAAAAAATTTTTTTAGGCATATTTTGTATGCAAATCTTTAAAGGCGAATATCTCCTAAACTAGAAGAGATAGACCCCCCAAAGTTGGCATCAAAAAAAATTTTTTTTAGGCATATTTTGTATGCAAATCTTTAAAGGCGAATATCTCCTAAACTAGAAGAGATAGACCCCCAAAGTTGGCATCAAAAAAAAATTTTTTTAGGCATATTTTGTATGCAAATCTTTAAAGGCGAATATCTCCTAAACTAGAAGAGATAGACCCCCCAAAGTTGGCATCAAAAAAAAATTTTTTAGGCATATTTTGTATGCAAATCTTTAAAGGCGAATATCTCCTAAACTAGAAGAGTTAGACCCCCCAAAGTTGGCATCAAAAAAAAATTTTTTTAGGCATATTTTGTATGCAAATCTTTAAAGGCGAATATCTCCTAAACTAGAAGAGATAGACCCCCCAAAGTTGGCATCAAAAAAAAATTTTTTAGGCATATTTTGTATGCAAATCTTTAAATGCGAATATCTCCTAAACTAGAAGAGTCAGACCCCCCCAAGTTGGCATCAAAAAAAAATTTTTTTAGGCATATTTTGTATGCAAATCTTTAAAGGCGAATATCTCCTAAACTAGAAGAGATAGACCCCCCAAAGTTGGCATCAAAAAAAAATTTTTTAGGCATATTTTGTATGCAAATCTTTAAAGGCGAATATCTCCTAAACTAGAAGAGATAGACCCCCCAAAGTTGGCATCAAAAAAAAATTTTTTTAGGCATATTTTGTATGCAAATCTTTAAAGGCGAATATCTCCTAAACTAGAAGAGATAGACCCCCCAAAGTTGGCACCAAAAAAAATTTTTTTTAGGCATATTTTGTATGCAAATCTTTAAAGGCGAATATCTCCTAAACTAGAAGAGATAGACCCCCCAAAGTTGGCATCAAAAAAAAATTTTTTTAGGCATATTTTGTATGCAAATCTTTAAAGGCGAATAACTCCTAAACTAGAAGAGATAGACCCCCCAAAGTTGGCATCAAAAAAAATTTTTTTTAGGCATATTTTGTATGCAAATCTTTAAAGGCGAATATCTCCTAAACTAGAAGAGATAGACCCCCCAAAGTTGGCATCAAAAAAAAAAAATTTTTAGGCATATTTTGTATGCAAATCTTTAAAGGCGAATATCTCCTAAACTAGAAGAGATAGACCCCCCAAAGTTGGCATCAAAAAAAATTTTTTTAGGCATATTTTGTATGAAAATCTTTAAAGGCGAATATCTCCTAAACTAGAAGAGATAGACCCCCCAAAGTTGGCATCAAAAAAAATTTTTTTAGGCATATTTTGCATGCAAATCTTTAAAGGCGAATATCTCCTAAACTAGAAGAGATAGACCCCCCAAAGTTGGCATCAAAAAAAAATTTTTTTAGGCATATTTTGTATGCAAATCTTTAAAGGCGAATATCTCCTAAACTAGAAGAGATAGACCCCCCAAAGTTGGCATCAAAAAAAAATTTTTTTAGGCATATTTTGTATGCAAATCTTTAAAGGCGAATATCTCCTAAACTAGAAGAGATAGACCCCCCAAAGTTGGCATCAAAAAAAAATTTTTTTAGGCATATTTTGTATGCAAATCTTTAAAGGCGAATATCTCCTAAACTAGAAGAGATAGACCCCCCAAAGTTGGCATCAAAAAAAATTTTTTTTAGGCATATTTTGTATGCAAATCTTTAAAGGCGAATATCTCCTAAACTAGAAGAGATAGACCCCCCAAAGTTGGCATCAAAAAAATTTTTTTTAGGCATATTTTGTATGCAAATCTTTAAAGGCGAATATCTCCTAAACTAGAAGAGATAGACCCCCCAAAGTTGGCATCAAAAAAAATTTTTTTTAGGCATATTTTGTATGCAAATCTTTAAAGGCGAATATCTCCTAAACTAGAAGAGATAGACCCCCCAAAGTTGGCATCCAAAAAAAAAATTTTTATGCATATTTTGTATGCAAATCTTTAAAGGCGAATATCTCCTAAACTAGAAGAGATAGACCCCCAAAGTTGGCATCAAAAAAAATTTTTTTATGCATATTTTGTATGCAAATCATTAAAGGCGAATATCTCCTAAACTAGAAGAGATAGACCCCCCAAAGTTGGCATCAAAAAAAAATTTTTTAGGCATATTTTGTATGCAAATCTTTAAAGGCGAATATTTCCTAAACTAGAAGAGTTAGACCCCCCAAAGTTGGCATCAAAAAAAAATTTTTTTAGGCATATTTTGTATGCAAATCTTTAAAGGCGAATATCTCCTAAACTAGAAGAGATAGACCCCCCAAAGTTGGCATCAAAAAAAATTTTTTTAGGCATATTTTGTATGCAAATCTTTAAAGGCGAATATCTCCTAAACTAGAAGAGATAGACCCCCAAAGTTGGCATCAAAAAAAATTTTTTTAGGCATATTTTGTATGCAAATCTTTAAAGGCGAATATCTCCTAAACTAGAAGAGATAGACCCCCCAAAGTTGGCATCAAAAAAAAATTTTTTTAGGCATATTTTGTATGCAAATCTTTAAAGGCGAATATCTCCTAAACTAGAAGAGATAGACGCCCAAAGTTGGCATCAAAAAAAATTTTTTTAGGCATATTTTGTATGCAAATCTTTAAAGGCGAATATCTCCTAAACTAGAAGAGATAGACCCCCAAAGTTGGCATCAAAAAAAAAATTTTTTAGGCATATTTTGTATGCAAATCTTTAAAGGCGAATATCTCCTAAACTAGAAGAGTTAGACCCCCCAAAGTTGGCATCAAAAAAAAATTTTTTTAGGCATATTTTGTATGCAAATCTTTAAAGGCGAATATCTCCTAAACTAGAAGAGATAGACCCCCCAAAGTTGGCATCAAAAAAAATTTTTTTAGGCATATTTTGTATGCAAATCTTTAAAGGCGAATATCTCCTAAACTAGAAGAGATAGACCCCCCAAAGTTGGCATCAAAAAAAATTTTTTTAGGCATATTTTGTATGCAAAGCTTTAAAGGCGAATATCTCCTAAACTAGAAGAGATAGACCCCCCAAAGTTGGCATCAAAAAAAATTTTTTTTAGGCATATTTTGTATGCAAATCTTTAAAGGCGAATATCTCCTAAACTAGAAGAGATAGACCCCCCAAAGTTGGCATCAAAAAAAATTTTTTTTAGGCATATTTTGTATGCAAATCTTTAAAGGCGTATATCTCCTAAACTAGAAGAGATAGACCCCCCAAAGTTGGCATCAAAAAAAAATTTTTTTAGGCATATTTTGTATGCAAATCTTTAAAGGCGAATATCTCCTAAACTAGAAGAGATAGACCCCCCAAAGTTCGCATCAAAAAAAATTTTTTTAGGCATATTTTGTATGCAAATCTTTAAAGGCGAATATCTCCTAAACTATAAGAGATAGACCCCCAAAGTTGGCATCAAAAAAAAATTTTTTTAGGCATATTTTGTATGCAAATCTTTAAAGGCGAATATCTCCTAAACTAGAAGAGATAGACCCCCCAAAGTTGGCATCAAAAAAAAATTTTTTAGGCATATTTTGTATGCAAATCTTTAAATGCGAATATCTCCTAAACTAGAAGAGTCAGACCCCCCCAAGTTGGCATCAAAAAAAAATTTTTTTAGGCATATTTTGTATGCAAATCTTTAAAGGCGAATATCTCCTAAACTAGAAGAGATAGACCCCCCAAAGTTGGCATCAAAAAAAAATTTTTTAGGCATATTTTGTATGCAAATCTTTAAAGGCGAATATCTCCTAAACTAGAAGAGATAGACCCCCCAAAGTTGGCATCAAAAAAAAATTTTTTTAGGCATATTTTGTATGCAAATCTTTAAAGGCGAATATCTCCTAAACTAGAAGAGATAGACCCCCCAAAGTTGGCACCAAAAAAAATTTTTTTTAGGCATATTTTGTATGCAAATCTTTAAAGGCGAATATCTCCTAAACTAGAAGAGATAGACCCCCCAAAGTTGGCATCAAAAAAAAATTTTTTTAGGCATATTTTGTATGCAAATCTTTAAAGGCGAATAACTCCTAAACTAGAAGAGATAGACCCCCCAAAGTTGGCATCAAAAAAAATTTTTTTTAGGCATATTTTGTATGCAAATCTTTAAAGGCGAATATCTCCTAAACTAGAAGAGATAGACCCCCCAAAGTTGGCATCAAAAAAAAAAAATTTTTAGGCATATTTTGTATGCAAATCTTTAAAGGCGAATATCTCCTAAACTAGAAGAGATAGACCCCCCAAAGTTGGCATCAAAAAAAATTTTTTTAGGCATATTTTGTATGAAAATCTTTAAAGGCGAATATCTCCTAAACTAGAAGAGATAGACCCCCCAAAGTTGGCATCAAAAAAAATTTTTTTAGGCATATTTTGCATGCAAATCTTTAAAGGCGAATATCTCCTAAACTAGAAGAGATAGACCCCCCAAAGTTGGCATCAAAAAAAAATTTTTTTAGGCATATTTTGTATGCAAATCTTTAAAGGCGAATATCTCCTAAACTAGAAGAGATAGACCCCCCAAAGTTGGCATCAAAAAAAAATTTTTTTAGGCATATTTTGTATGCAAATCTTTAAAGGCGAATATCTCCTAAACTAGAAGAGATAGACCCCCCAAAGTTGGCATCAAAAAAAATTTTTTTAGGCATATTTTGTATGCAAATCTTTAAAGGCGAATATCTCCTAAACTAGAAGAGATAGACCCCCCAAAGTTGGCATCAAAAAAAAAATTTTTTAGGCATATTTTGTATGCAAATCTTTAAAGGCGAATATCTCCTAAACTAGAAGAGATAGACCCCCCAAAGTTCGCATCAAAAAAAATTTTTTTTAGGCATATTTTGTATGCAAATCTTTAAAGGCGAATATCTCCTAAACTAGAAGAGATAGACCCCCCAAAGTTGGCATCAAAATAATTTTTTTTAGGCATATTTTGTATGCAAATCTTTAAAGGCGAATATCTCCTAAACTAGAAGAGATAGACCCCCCAAAGTTGGCATCAAAAAAAATTTTTTTTAGGCATATTTTGTATGCAAATCTTTAAAGGCGAATATCTCCTAAACTAGAAGAGATAGACCCCCCAAAGTTGGCATCAAAAAAAAATTTTTTTAGGCATATTTTGTATGCAAATCTTTAAAGGCGAATATCTCCTAAACTAGAAGAGATAGACCCCCCAAAGTTGGCATCAAAAAAAATTTTTTTAGGCATATTTTGTATGCAAATCTTTAAAGGCGAATATCTCCTAAACTAGAAGAGATAGACCCCCCAAAGTTGGCATCAAAAAAATTTTTTTTAGGCATATTTTGTATGCAAATCTTTAAAGGCGAATATCTCCTAAACTAGAAGAGATAGACCCCCCAAAGTTGGCATCAAAAAAAATTTTTTTTAGGCATATTTTGTATGCAAATCTTTAAAGGCGAATATCTCCTAAACTAGAAGAGATAGACCCCCCAAAGTTGGCATCAAAAAAAATTTTTTTTAGGCATATTTTGTATGCAAATCTTTAAAGGCGAATATCTCCTAAACTAGAAGAGATAGACCCCCCAAAGTTGGCATCAAAAAAAAAATTTTTATGCATATTTTGTATGCAAATCTTTAAAGGCGAATATCTCCTAAACTAGAAGAGATAGACCCCCCAAAGTTGGCATCAAAAAAAAATTTTTTAGGCATATTTTGCATGCAAATCTTTAAAGGCGAATATCTCCTAAACTAGAAGAGATAGACCCCCCAAAGTTGGCATCAAAAAAAAATTTTTTTAGGCATATTTTGTATGCAAATCTTTAAAGGCGAATATCTCCTAAACTAGAAGAGATAGACCCCCCAAAGTTGGCATCAAAAAAAATTTTTTTTAGGCATATTTTGTATGCAAATCTTTAAAGGCGAATATCTCCTAAACTAGAAGAGATAGACCCCCCAAAGTTGGCATCAAAAAAAATTTTTTTTAGGCATATTTTGTATGCAAATCTTTAAAGGCGAATATCTCCTAAACTAGAAGAGATAGACCCCCCAAAGTTGGCATCAAAAAAAAATTTTTTTAGGCATATTTTGTATGCAAATCTTTAAAGGCGAATATCTCCTAAACTAGAAGAGATAGACCCCCCAAAGTTGGCATCAAAAAAAATTTTTTTTAGGCATATTTTGTATGCAAATCTTTAAAGGCGAATATCTCCTAAACTAGAAGAGATAGACCCCCCAAAGTTGGCATCAAAAAAAATTTTTTTTAGGCATATTTTGTATGCAAATCTTTAAAGGCGAATATCTCCTAAACTAGAAGAGATAGACCCCCCAAAGTTGGCATCAAAAAAAATTTTTTTTAGGCATATTTTGTATGCAAATCTTTAAAGGCGAATATCTCCTAAACTAGAAGAGATAGACCCCCCAAAGTTGGCATCAAAAAAAATTTTTTTTAGGCATATTTTGTATGCAAATCTTTAAAGGCGAATATCTCCTAAACTAGAAGAGATAGACCCCCCAAAGTTGGCATCAAAAAAAATTTTTTTAGGCATATTTTGTATGCAAATCTTTAAAGGCGAATATCTCCTAAACTAGAAGAGATAGACCCCCCAAAGTTGGCATCAAAAAAATTTTTTTAGGCATATTTTGTATGCAAATCTTTAAAGGCGAATATCTCCTAAACTAGAAGAGATAGACCCCCCAAAGTTGGCATCAAAAAAAATTTTTTTAGGCATATTTTGTATGCAAATCTTTAAAGGCGAATATCTCCTAAACTAGAAGAGATAGACCCCCCAAAGTTGGCATCAAAAAAAAAATTTTTTAGGCATATTTTGTATGCAAATCTTTAAAGGCGAATATCTCCTAAACTAGAAGAGATAGACCCCCCAAAGTTGGCATCAAAAAAAATTTTTTTTAGGCATATTTTGTATGCAAATCTTTAAAGGCGAATATCTCCTAAACTAGAAGAGATAGACCCCCCAAAGTTGGCACCAAAATAATTTTTTTTAGGCATATTTTGTATGCAAATCTTTAAAGGCGAATATCTCCTAAACTAGAAGAGATAGACCCCCCAAAGTTGGCATCAAAAAAAATTTTTTTTAGGCATATTTTGTATGCAAATCTTTAAAGGCGAATATCTCCTAAACTAGAAGAGATAGACCCCCCAAAGTTGGCATCAAAAAAAAATTTTTTTAGGCATATTTTGTATGCAAATCTTTAAAGGCGAATATCTCCTAAACTAGAAGAGATAGACCCCCCAAAGTTGGCATCAAAAAAAATTTTTTTAGGAATATTTTGTATGCAAATCTTTAAAGGCGAATATCTCCTAAACTAGAAGAGATAGACCCCCCAAAGTTGGCATCAAAAAAATTTTTTTTAGGCATATTTTGTATGCAAATCTTTAAAGGCGAATATCTCCTAAACTAGAAGAGATAGACCCCCCAAAGTTGGCATCAAAAAAAATTTTTTTTAGGCATATTTTGTATGCAAATCTTTAAAGGCGAATATCTCCTAAACTAGAAGAGATAGACCCCCCAAAGTTGGCATCAAAAAAAATTTTTTTTAGGCATATTTTGTATGCAAATCTTTAAAGGCGAATATCTCCTAAACTAGAAGAGATAGACCCCCCAAAGTTGGCATCAAAAAAAAAATTTTTATGCATATTTTGTATGCAAATCTTTAAAGGCGAATATCTCCTAAACTAGAAGAGATAGACCCCCCAAAGTTGGCATCAAAAAAAAATTTTTTAGGCATATTTTGCATGCAAATCTTTAAAGGCGAATATCTCCTAAACTAGAAGAGATAGACCCCCCAAAGTTGGCATCAAAAAAAAATTTTTTTAGGCATATTTTGTATGCAAATCTTTAAAGGCGAATATCTCCTAAACTAGAAGAGATAGACCCCCCAAAGTTGGCATCAAAAAAAATTTTTTTTAGGCATATTTTGTATGCAAATCTTTAAAGGCGAATATCTCCTAAACTAGAAGAGATAGACCCCCCAAAGTTGGCATCAAAAAAAATTTTTTTTAGGCATATTTTGTATGCAAATCTTTAAAGGCGAATATCTCCTAAACTAGAAGAGATAGACCCCCAAAGTTGGCATCAAAAAAAAAATTTTTTAGGCATATTTTGTATGTAAATCTTTAAAGGCGAATATCTCCTAAACTAGAAGAGTTAGACCCCCCAAAGTTGGCATCAAAAAAAAATTTTTTTAGGCATATTTTGTATGCAAATCTTTAAAGGCGAATATCTCCTAAACTAGAAGAGATAGACCCCCCAAAGTTGGCATCAAAAAAAATTTTTTTAGGCATATTTTGTATGCAAATCTTTAAAGGCGAATATCTCCTAAACTAGAAGAGATAGACCCCCCAAAGTTGGCATCAAAAAAGAATTTTTTAGGCATATTTTGTATGCAAATCTTTAAAGGCGAATATCTCCTAAACTAGAAGAGATAGACCCCCCAAAGTTGGCATCAAAAAAAAATTTTTTTAGGCATATTTTGTATGCAAATCTTTAAAGGCGAATATCTCCTAAACTAGAAGAGATAGACCCCCCAAAGTTGGCATCAAAAAAAATTTTTTTTAGGCATATTTTGTATGCAAATCTTTAAAGGCGAATATCTCCTAAACTAGAAGAGATAGACCCCCAAAGTTGGCATCAAAAAAAAATTTTTTTAGGCATATTTTGTATGCAAATCTTTAAAGGCGAATATCTCCTAAACTAGAAGAGATAGACCCCCCAAAGTTGGCATCAAAAAAAAATTTTTTAGGCATATTTTGTATGCAAATCTTTAAAGGCGAATATCTCCTAAACTAGAAGAGTTAGACCCCCCAAAGTTGGCATCAAAAAAAAAATTTTTTTAGGCATATTTTGTATGCAAATCTTTAAAGGCGAATATCTCCTAAACTAGAAGAGATAGACCCCCCAAAGTTGGCATCAAAAAAAAATTTTTTAGGCATATTTTGTATGCAAATCTTTAAATGCGAATATCTCCTAAACTAGAAGAGTCAGACCCCCCCAAGTTGGCATCAAAAAAAAATTTTTTTAGGCATATTTTGTATGCAAATCTTTAAAGGCGAATATCTCCTAAACTAGAAGAGATAGACCCCCCAAAGTTGGCATCAAAAAAAAATTTTTTAGGCATATTTTGTATGCAAATCTTTAAAGGCGAATATCTCCTAAACTAGAAGAGATAGACCCCCCAAAGTTGGCATCAAAAAAAAATTTTTTTAGGCATATTTTGTATGCAAATCTTTAAAGGCGAATATCTCCTAAACTAGAAGAGATAGACCCCCCAAAGTTGGCACCAAAAAAAATTTTTTTTAGGCATATTTTGTATGCAAATCTTTAAAGGCGAATATCTCCTAAACTAGAAGAGATAGACCCCCCAAAGTTGGCATCAAAAAAAAATTTTTTTAGGCATATTTTGTATGCAAATCTTTAAAGGCGAATAACTCCTAAACTAGAAGAGATAGACCCCCCAAAGTTGGCATCAAAAAAAATTTTTTTTAGGCATATTTTGTATGCAAATCTTTAAAGGCGAATATCTCCTAAACTAGAAGAGATAGACCCCCCAAAGTTGGCATCAAAAAAAAAAAATTTTTAGGCATATTTTGTATGCAAATCTTTAAAGGCGAATATCTCCTAAACTAGAAGAGATAGACCCCCCAAAGTTGGCATCAAAAAAAATTTTTTTAGGCATATTTTGTATGAAAATCTTTAAAGGCGAATATCTCCTAAACTAGAAGAGATAGACCCCCCAAAGTTGGCATCAAAAAAAATTTTTTTAGGCATATTTTGCATGCAAATCTTTAAAGGCGAATATCTCCTAAACTAGAAGAGATAGACCCCCCAAAGTTGGCATCAAAAAAAAAATTTTTTTAGGCATATTTTGTATGCAAATCTTTAAAGGCGAATATCTCCTAAACTAGAAGAGATAGACCCCCCAAAGTTGGCATCAAAAAAAAATTTTTTTAGGCATATTTTGTATGCAAATCTTTAAAGGCGAATATCTCCTAAACTAGAAGAGATAGACCCCCCAAAGTTGGCATCAAAAAAAATTTTTTTAGGCATATTTTGTATGCAAATCTTTAAAGGCGAATATCTCCTAAACTAGAAGAGATAGACCCCCCAAAGTTGGCATCAAAAAAAAAATTTTTTAGGCATATTTTGTATGCAAATCTTTAAAGGCGAATATCTCCTAAACTAGAAGAGATAGACCCCCCAAAGTTGGCATCAAAAAAAATTTTTTTTAGGCATATTTTGTATGCAAATCTTTAAAGGCGAATATCTCCTAAACTAGAAGAGATAGACCCCCCAAAGTTGGCATCAAAATAATTTTTTTTAGGCATATTTTGTATGCAAATCTTTAAAGGCGAATATCTCCTAAACTAGAAGAGATAGACCCCCCAAAGTTGGCATCAAAAAAAATTTTTTTTAGGCATATTTTGTATGCAAATCTTTAAAGGCGAATATCTCCTAAACTAGAAGAGATAGACCCCCCAAAGTTGGCATCAAAAAAAAATTTTTTTAGGCATATTTTGTATGCAAATCTTTAAAGGCGAATATCTCCTAAACTAGAAGAGATAGACCCCCCAAAGTTGGCATCAAAAAAAATTTTTTTAGGCATATTTTGTATGCAAATCTTTAAAGGAGAATATCTCCTAAACTAGAAGAGATAGACCCCCCAAAGTTGGCATCAAAAAAATTTTTTTTAGGCATATTTTGTATGCAAATCTTTAAAGGCGAATATCTCCTAAACTAGAAGAGATAGACCCCCCAAAGTTGGCATCAAAAAAAATTTTTTTTAGGCATATTTTGTATGCAAATCTTTAAAGGCGAATATCTCCTAAACTAGAAGAGATAGACCCCCCAAAGTTGGCATCAAAAAAAATTTTTTTTAGGCATATTTTGTATGCAAATCTTTAAAGGCGAATATCTCCTAAACTAGAAGAGATAGACCCCCCAAAGTTGGCATCAAAAAAAATTTTTTTTAGGCATATTTTGTATGCAAATCTTTAAAGGCGAATATCTCCTAAACTAGAAGAGATAGACCCCCCAAAGTTGGCATCAAAAAAAAATTTTTTTAGGCATATTTTGTATGCAAATCTTTAAAGGCGAATATCTCCTAAACTAGAAGAGATAGACCCCCCAAAGTTGGCATCAAAAAAAATTTTTTTTAGGCATATTTTGTATGCAAATCTTTAAAGGCGAATATCTCCTAAACTAGAAGAGATAGACCCCCCAAAGTTGGCATCAAAAAAAATTTTTTTTAGGCATATTTTGTATGCAAATCTTTAAAGGCGAATATCTCCTAAACTAGAAGAGATAGACCCCCCAAAGTTGGCATCAAAAAAAATTTTTTTTAGGCATATTTTGTATGCAAATCTTTAAAGGCGAATATCTCCTAAACTAGAAGAGATAGACCCCCCAAAGTTGGCATCAAAAAAAATTTTTTTTAGGCATATTTTGTATGCAAATCTTTAAAGGCGAATATCTCCTAAACTAGAAGAGATAGACCCCCCAAAGTTGGCATCAAAAAAAATTTTTTTAGGCATATTTTGTATGCAAATCTTTAAAGGCGAATATCTCCTAAACTAGAAGAGATAGACCCCCCAAAGTTGGCATCAAAAAAAAATTTTTTTAGGCATATTTTGTATGCAAATCTTTAAAGGCGAATATCTCCTAAACTAGAAGAGATAGACCCCCCAAAGTTGGCATCAAAAAAAATTTTTTTAGGCATATTTTGTATGCAAATCTTTAAAGGCGAATATCTCCTAAACTAGAAGAGATAGACCCCCCAAAGTTGGCATCAAAAAAAAAATTTTTTAGGCATATTTTGTATGCAAATCTTTAAAGGCGAATATCTCCTAAACTAGAAGAGATAGACCCCCCAAAGTTGGCATCAAAAAAAATTTTTTTTAGGCATATTTTGTATGCAAATCTTTAAAGGCGAATATCTCCTAAACTAGAAGAGATAGACCCCCCAAAGTTGGCATCAAAATAATTTTTTTTAGGCATATTTTGTATGCAAATCTTTAAAGGCGAATATCTCCTAAACTAGAAGAGATAGACCCCCCAAAGTTGGCATCAAAAAAAAATTTTTTTAGGCATATTTTGTATGCAAATCTTTAAAGGCGAATATCTCCTAAACTAGAAGAGATAGACCCCCCAAAGTTGGCATCAAAAAAAATTTTTTTAGGAATATTTTGTATGCAAATCTTTAAAGGCGAATATCTCCTAAACTAGAAGAGATAGACCCCCCAAAGTTGGCATCAAAAAAATTTTTTTTAGGCATATTTTGTATGCAAATCTTTAAAGGCGAATATCTCCTAAACTAGAAGAGATAGACCCCCCAAAGTTGGCATCAAAAAAAATTTTTTTTAGGCATATTTTGTATGCAAATCTTTAAAGGCGAATATCTCCTAAACTAGAAGAGATAGACCCCCCAAAGTTGGCATCAAAAAAAATTTTTTTTAGGCATATTTTGTATGCAAATCTTTAAAGGCGAATATCTCCTAAACTAGAAGAGATAGACCCCCCAAAGTTGGCATCAAAAAAAAAAATTTTTATGCATATTTTGTATGCAAATCTTTAAAGGCGAATATCTCCTAAACTAGAAGAGATAGACCCCCCAAAGTTGGCATCAAAAAAAAATTTTTTAGGCATATTTTGCATGCAAATCTTTAAAGGCGAATATCTCCTAAACTAGAAGAGATAGACCCCCCAAAGTTGGCATCAAAAAAAAATTTTTTTAGGCATATTTTGTATGCAAATCTTTAAAGGCGAATATCTCCTAAACTAGAAGAGATAGACCCCCCAAAGTTGGCATCAAAAAAAATTTTTTTTAGGCATATTTTGTATGCAAATCTTTAAAGGCGAATATCTCCTAAACTAGAAGAGATAGACCCCCCAAAGTTGGCATCAAAAAAAATTTTTTTTAGGCATATTTTGTATGCAAATCTTTAAAGGCGAATATCTCCTAAACTAGAAGAGATAGACCCCCCAAAGTTGGCATCAAAAAAAAATTTTTTTAGGCATATTTTGTATGCAAATCTTTAAAGGCGAATATCTCCTAAACTAGAAGAGATAGACCCCCCAAAGTTGGCATCAAAAAAAATTTTTTTTAGGCATATTTTGTATGCAAATCTTTAAAGGCGAATATCTCCTAAACTAGAAGAGATAGACCCCCCAAAGTTGGCATCAAAAAAAATTTTTTTTAGGCATATTTTGTATGCAAATCTTTAAAGGCGAATATCTCCTAAACTAGAAGAGATAGACCCCCCAAAGTTGGCATCAAAAAAAATTTTTTTTAGGCATATTTTGTATGCAAATCTTTAAAGGCGAATATCTCCTAAACTAGAAGAGATAGACCCCCCAAAGTTGGCATCAAAAAAAATTTTTTTTAGGCATATTTTGTATGCAAATCTTTAAAGGCGAATATCTCCTAAACTAGAAGAGATAGACCCCCCAAAGTTGGCATCAAAAAAAATTTTTTTAGGCATATTTTGTATGCAAATCTTTAAAGGCGAATATCTCCTAAACTAGAAGAGATAGACCCCCCAAAGTTGGCACCAAAAAAAATTTTTTTTAGGCATATTTTGTATGCAAATCTTTAAAGGCGAATATCTCCTAAACTAGAAGAGATAGACCCCCAAAGTTGGCATCAAAAAAAAATTTTTTAGGCATATTTTGTATGCAAATCTTTAAAGGCGAATATCTCCTAAACTAGAAGAGTTAGACCCCCCAAAGTTGGCATCAAAAAAAAATTTTTTTAGGCATATTTTGTATGCAAATCTTTAAAGGCGAATATCTCCTAAACTAGAAGAGATAGACCCCCCAAAGTTGGCATCAAAAAAAATTTTTTAGGCATATTTTGCATGCAAATCTTTAAAGGCGAATATCTCCTAAACTAGAAGAGATAGACCCCCAAAGTTGGCATCAAAAAAAAATTTTTTAGGCATATTTTGTATGCAAATCTTTAAAGGCGAATATCTCCTAAACTAGAAGAGTTAGACCCCCCAAAGTTGGCATCAAAAAAAAATTTTTTAGGCATATTTTGTATGCAAATCTTTAAAGGCGAATATCTCCTAAACTAGAAGAGATAGACCCCCCAAAGTTGGCATCAAAAAAAAAATTTTTTAGGCATATTTTGTATGCAAATCTTTAAAGGCGAATATCTCCTAAACTAGAAGAGATAGACCCCCCAAAGTTGGCATCAAAAAAAAATTTTTTTAGGCATATTTTGTATGCAAATCTTTAAAGGCGAACATCTCCTAAACTAGAAGAGATAGACCCCCCAAAGTTGGCATCAAAAAAAATTTTTTTTAGGCATATTTTGTATGCAAATCTTTAAAGGCGAATATCTCCTAAACTAGAAGAGATAGACCCCCCAAAGTTGGCATCAAAAAAAATTTTTTAGGCATATTTTGCATGCAAATCTTTAAAGGCGAATATCTCCTAAACTAGAAGAGATAGACCCCCAAAGTTGGCATCAAAAAAAAATTTTTTAGGCATATTTTGTATGCAAATCTTTAAAGGCGAATATCTCCTAAACTAGAAGAGTTAGACCCCCCAAAGTTGGCATCAAAAAAAAATTTTTTAGGCATATTTTGTATGCAAATCTTTAAAGGCGAATATCTCCTAAACTAGAAGAGATAGACCCCCCAAAGTTGGCATCAAAAAAAAATTTTTTTAGGCATATTTTGTATGCAAATCTTTAAAGGCGAATATCTCCTAAACTAGAAGAGATAGACCCCCCAAAGTTGGCATCAAAAAAAAATTTTTTTAGGCATATTTTGTATGCAAATCTTTAAAGGCGAACATCTCCTAAACTAGAAGAGATAGACCCCCCAAAGTTGGCATCAAAAAAAATTTTTTTTAGGCATATTTTGTATGCAAATCTTTAAAGGCGAATATCTCCTAAACTAGAAGAGATAGACCCCCAAAGTTGGCATCAAAAAAAAATTTTTTTAGGCATATTTTGTATGCAAATCTTTAAAGGCGAATATCTCCTAAACTAGAAGAGATAGACCCCCAAAGTTGGCATCAAAAAAAAATTTTTTAGGCATATTTTGTATGCAAATCTTTAAAGGCGAATATCTCCTAAACTAGAAGAGTTAGACCCCCCAAAGTTGGCATCAAAAAAAAAATTTTTTAGGCATATTTTGTATGCAAATCTTTAAAGGCGAATATCTCCTAAACTAGAAGAGATAGACCCCCCAAAGTTGGCATCAAAAAAAATTTTTTTAGGCATATTTTGTATGCAAATCTTTAAATGCGAATATCTCCTAAACTAGAAGAGTCAGACCCCCCAAAGTTGGCATCAAAAAAAAATTTTTTTAGGCATATTTTGTATGCAAATCTTTAAAGGCGAATATCTCCTAAACTAGAAGAGATAGACCCCCCAAAGTTGGCATCAAAAAAAATTTTTTTTAGGCATATTTTGTATGCAAATCTTTAAAGGCGAATATCTCCTAAACTAGAAGAGATAGACCCCCCAAAGTTGGCACCAAAAAAAATTTTTTTTAGGCATATTTTGTATGCAAATCTTTAAAGGCGAATATCTCCTAAACTAGAAGAGATAGACCCCCCAAAGTTGGCATCAAAAAAAAATTTTTTTAGGCATATTTTGTATGCAAATCTTTAAAGGCGAATAACTCCTAAACTAGAAGAGATAGACCCCCCAAAGTTGACATCAAAAAAAATTTTTTTTAGGCATATTTTGTATGCAAATCTTTAAAGGCGAATATCTCCTAAACTAGAAGAGATAGACCCCCCAAAGTTGGCATCAAAAAAAAAAAATTTTAGGCATATTTTGTATGCAAATCTTTAAAGGCGAATATCTCCTAAACTAGAAGAGATAGACCCCCCAAAGTTGGCATCAAAAAAAATTTTTTTAGGCATATTTTGTATGAAAATCTTTAAAGGCGAATATCTCCTAAACTAGAAGAGATAGACCCCCCAAAGTTGGCATCAAAAAAAATTTTTTTAGGCATATTTTGCATGCAAATCTTTAAAGGCGAATATCTCCTAAACTAGAAGAGATAGACCCCCCAAAGTTGGCATCAAAAAAAAAATTTTTTTAGGCATATTTTGTATGCAAATCTTTAAAGGCGAATATCTCCTAAACTAGAAGAGATAGACCCCCCAAAGTTGGCATCAAAAAAAAAATTTTTTAGGCATATTTTGTATGCAAATCTTTAAAGGCGAATATCTCCTAAACTAGAAGAGATAGACCCCCCAAAGTTGGCATCAAAAAAAAAAATTTTTTAGGCATATTTTGTATGCAAATCTTTAAAGGCGAATATCTCCTAAACTAGAAGAGATAGACCCCCCAAAGTTGGCATCAAAAAAAATTTTTTTTAGGCATATTTTGTATGCAAATTTTTAAAGGCGAATATCTCCTAAACTAGAAGAGATAGACCCCCCAAAGTTGGCATCAAAAAAAATTTTTTTTAGGCATATTTTGTATGCAAATCTTTAAAGGCGAATATCTCCTAAACTAGAAGAGATAGACCCCCCAAAGTTGGCATCAAAATAATTTTTTTTAGGCATATTTTGTATGCAAATCTTTAAAGGCGAATATCTCCTAAACTAGAAGAGATAGACCCCCCAAAGTTGGCATCAAAAAAAATTTTTTTTAGGCATATTTTGTATGCAAATCTTTAAAGGCGAATATCTCCTAAACTAGAAGAGATAGACCCCCCAAAGTTGGCATCAAAAAAAAATTTTTTTAGGCATATTTTGTATGCAAATCTTTAAAGGCGAATATCTCCTAAACTAGAAGAGATAGACCCCCCAAAGTTGGCATAAAAAAAAATTTTTTTAGACATATTTTGTATGCAAATCTTTAAAGGCGAATATCTCCTAAACTAGAAGAGTTAGACCCCCCAAAGTTGGCATCAAAAAAAAATTTTTTTAGGCATATTTTGTATGCAAATCTTTAAAGGCGAATATCTCCTAAACTAGAAGAGATAGACCCCCCAAAGTTGGCATCAAAAAAAAAAATTTTTAGGCATATTTTGTATGCAAATCTTTAAAGGCGAATATCTCCTAAACTAGAAGAGATAGACCCCCCAAAGTTGGCATCAAAAAAAATTTTTTTAGGCATATTTTGTATGCAAATCTTTAAAGGCGAATATCTCCTAAACTAGAAGAGATAGACCCCCCAAAGTTGGCATCAAAAAAAAATTTTTTTAGGCATATTTTGTATGCAAATCGTTAAAGGCGAATATCTCCTAAACTAGAAGAGATAGACCCCCCAAAGTTGGCATCAAAAAAAATTTTTTTAGGCATATTTTGTATGAAAATCTTTAAAGGCGAATATCTCCTAAACTAGAAGAGATAGACCCCCCAAAGTTGGCATCAAAAAAATTTTTTTAGGCATATTTTGCATGCAAATCTTTAAAGGCGAATATCTCCTAAACTAGAAGAGATAGACCCCCCAAAGTTGGCATCAAAAAAAAAATTTTTTTAGGCATATTTTGTATGCAAATCTTTAAAGGCGAATATCTCCTAAACTAGAAGAGATAGACCCCCCAAAGTTGGCATCAAAAAAATTTTTTTTAGGCATATTTTGTATGCAAATCTTTAAAGGCGAATATCTCCTAAACTAGAAGAGATAGACCCCCCAAAGTTGGCATCAAAAAAAAATTTTTTTAGGCATATTTTGTATGCAAATCTTTAAAGGCGAATATCTCCTAAACTAGAAGAGATAGACCCCCCAAAGTTGGCATAAAAAAAAATTTTTTTAGGCATATTTTGTATGCAAATCTTTAAAGGCGAATATCTCCTAAACTAGAAGAGTTAGACCCCCCAAAGTTGGCATCAAAAAAAAATTTTTTTAGGCATATTTTGTATGCAAATCTTTAAAGGCGAATATCTCCTAAACTAGAAGAGATAGACCCCCCAAAGTTGGCATCAAAAAAAAAATTTTTTTAGGCATATTTTGTATGCAAATCTTTAAAGGCGAATATCTCCTAAACTAGAAGAGTTAGACCCTCCAAAGTTGGCATCAAAAAAAAATTTTTTTAGGCATATTTTGTATGCAAATCTTTAAAGGCGAATATCTCCTAAACTAGAAGAGATAGACCCCCCAAAGTTGGCATCAAAAAAATTTTTTTTAGGCATATTTTGTATGCAAATCTTTAAAGGCGAATATCTCCTAAACTAGAAGAGATAGACCCCCCAAAGTTGGCATCAAAAAAAAATTTTTTTAGGCATATTTTGTATGCAAATCTTTAAAGGCGAATATCTCCTAAACTAGAAGAGATAGACCCCCCAAAGTTGGCACCAAAAAAAATTTTTTTTAGGCATATTTTGTATGCAAATCTTTAAAGGCGAATATCTCCTAAACTAGAAGAGATAGAACCCCCAAAGTTGGCATCAAAAAAAAATTTTTTTAGGCATATTTTGTATGCAAATCTTTAAAGGCGAATATCTCCTAAACTAGAAGAGATAGACCCCCCAAAGTTGGCATAAAAAAAAATTTTTTTAGGCATATTTTGTATGCAAATCTTTAAAGGCGAATATCTCCTAAACTAGAAGAGTTAGACCCCCCAAAGTTGGCATCAAAAAAAAATTTTTTTAGGCATATTTTGTATGCAAATCTTTAAAGGCGAATATCTCCTAAACTAGAAGAGATAGACCCCCCAAAGTTGGCATCAAAAAAAAATTTTTTTAGGCATATTTTGTATGCAAATCTTTAAAGGCGAATATCTCCTAAACTAGAAGAGATAGACCCCCCAAAGTTGGCATCAAAAAAAAAATTTTTTAGGCATATTTTGTATGCAAATCTTTAAAGGCGAATATCTCCTAAACTAGAAGAGATAGACCCCCCAATGTTGGCACCAAAAAAAATTTTTTTTAGGCATATTTTGTATGCAAATCTTTAAAGGCGAATATCTCCTAAACTAGAAGAGATAGACCCCCCAAAGTTGGCATCAAAAAAAATTTTTTTAGGCATATTTTGTATGCAAATCTTTAAACGCGAATATCTCCTAAACTAGAAGAGATAGACCCCCCAAAGTTGGCATCAAAAAACAATTTTTTTAGGCATATTTTGTATGCAAATCTTTAAAGGCGAATATCTCCTAAACTAGAAGAGATAGACCCCCCAAAGTTGGCATCAAAAAAAACATTTTTAGGCATATTTTGTATGCAAATCTTTAAAGGCGAATATCTCCTAAACTAGAAGAGACAGGCCCCCCAAAGTTGGCATCAAAAAAATTTTTTTTAGGCATATTTTGTATGCAAATCTTTAAAGGCGAATATCTCCTAAACTAGAAGAGATAGACCCCCCAAAGTTGGCATCAAAAAAATTTTTTTTAGGCATATTTTGTATGCAAATCTTTAAAGGCGAATATCTCCTAAACTAGAAGAGATAGACCCCCCAAAGTGGGCATCAAAAAAAAATTTTTAGGCATATTTTGTATGCAAATCTTTAAAGGCTAATATCTCCTAAACTAGAAGAGATAGACCCCCCAAAGTTGGCATCAAAAAAAAATTTTTTTAGGCATATTTTGTATGCAAATCGTTAAAGGCGAATATCTCCTAAACTAGAAGAGATAGACCCCCCAAAGTTGGCATCAAAAAAAATTTTTTTAGGCATATTTTGTATGAAAATCTTTAAAGGCGAATATCTCCTAAACTAGAAGAGATAGACCCCCCAAAGTTGGCATCAAAAAAAATTTTTTTAGGCATATTTTGCATGCAAATCTTTAAAGGCGAATATCTCCTAAACTAGAAGAGATAGACCCCCCAAAGTTGGCATCAAAAAAAAAAATTTTTTTAGGCATATTTTGTATGCAAATCTTTAAAGGCGAATATCTCCTAAACTAGAAGAGATAGACCCCCCAAAGTTGGCATCAAAAAAAAATTTTTTTAGGCATATTTTGTATGCAAATCTTTAAAGGCGAATATCTCCTAAACTAGAAGAGATAGACCCCCCAAAGTTGGCATCAAAAAAAATTTTTTTTAGGCATATTTTGTATGCAAATCTTTAAAGGCGAATATCTCCTAAACTAGAAGAGATAGACCCCCCAAAGTTGGCATCAAAAAAATTTTTTTAGGCATATTTTGTATGCAAATCTTTAAAGGCGAATATCTCCTAAACTAGAAGAGATAGACCCCCCAAAGTTGGCATCAAAAAAAATTTTTTTTAGGCATATTTTGTATGCAAATCTTTAAAGGCGAATATCTCCTAAACTAGAAGAGATAGACCCCCCAAAGTTGGCATCAAAAAAAATTTTTTTTAGGCATATTTTGTATGCAAATCTTTAAAGGCGAATATCTCCTAAACTAGAAGAGATAGACCCCCCAAAGTTGGCATCCAAAAAAAAAATTTTTATGCATATTTTGTATGCAAATCTTTAAAGGCGAATATCTCCTAAACTAGAAGAGATAGACCCCCCAAAGTTGGCATCAAAAAAAATTTTTTTTAGGCATATTTTGTATGCAAATCTTTAAAGGCGAATATCTCCTAAACTAGAAGAGATAGACCCCCCAAAGTTGGCTTCAAAAAAAAATTTTTTTAGGCATATTTTGTATGCAAAACTTTAAAGGCGAATATCTCCTAAACTAGAAGAGATAGACCCCCCAAAGTTGGCATCAAAAAAAAATTTTTTTAGGCATATTTTGTATGCAAATCTTTAAAGGCGAATATCTCCTAAACTAGAAGAGATAGACCCCCCAAAGTTGGCATCAAAAAAAATTTTTTTTAGGCATATTTTGTATGCAAATCTTTAAAGGCGAATATCTCCTAAACTAGAAGAGTTAGACCCCCCAAAGTTGGCATCAAAAAAAAATTTTTTTAGGCATATTTTGTATGCAAATCTTTAAAGGCGAATATCTCCTAAACTAGAAGAGATAGACCCCCCAAAGTTGGCATCAAAAAAAAAAAATTTTTAGGCATATTTTGTATGCAAATCTTTAAAGGCGAATATCTCCTAAACTAGAAGAGATAGACCCCCCAAAGTTGGCATCAAAAAAAATTTTTTTAGGCATATTTTGTATGCAAATCTTTAAAGGCGAATATCTCCTAAACTAGAAGAGATAGACCCCCCAAAGTTGGCATCAAAAAAAAATTTTTTTAGGCATATTTTGTATGCAAATCGTTAAAGGCGAATATCTCCTAAACTAGAAGAGATAGACCCCCCAAAGTTGGCATCAAAAAAAATTTTTTTAGGCATATTTTGTATGAAAATCTTTAAAGGCGAATATCTCCTAAACTAGAAGAGATAGACCCCCCAAAGTTGGCATCAAAAAAATTTTTTTAGGCATATTTTGCATGCAAATCTTTAAAGGCGAATATCTCCTAAACTAGAAGAGATAGACCCCCCAAAGTTGGCATCAAAAAAAAATTTTTTTTAGGCATATTTTGTATGCAAATCTTTAAAGGCGAATATCTCCTAAACTAGAAGAGATAGACCCCCCAAAGTTGGCATCAAAAAAAAATTTTTTTAGGCATATTTTGTATGCAAATCTTTAAAGGCGAATATCTCCTAAACTGGAAGAGATAGACCCCCTAAAGTTGGCATCAAAAAAAATTTTTTTTAGGCACATTTTATATGCAAATCTTTAAAGGCGAATATCTCCTAAACTAGAAGAGATAGACCCCCCAAAGTTGGCATCAAAAAAATTTTTTTTAGGCATATTTTGTATGCAAATCTTTAAAGGCGAATATCTCCTAAACTAGAAGAGATAGACCCCCCAAAGTTGGCATCAAAAAAAAATTTTTTTAGGCATATTTTGTATGCAAATCTTTAAAGGCGAATATCTCCTAAACTAGAAGAGATAGACCCCCCAAAGTTGGCATCAAAAAAAATTTTTTTTAGGCATATTTTGTATGCAAATCTTTAAAGGCGAATATCTCCTAAACTAGAAGAGATAGACCCCCCAAAGTTGGCATCAAAAAAATTTTTTTAGGCATATTTTGTATGCAAATCTTTAAAGGCGAATATCTCCTAAACTAGAAGAGATAGACCCCCCAAAGTTGGCATCAAAAAAAATTTTTTTTAGGCATATTTTGTATGCAAATCTTTAAAGGCGAATATCTCCTAAACTAGAAGAGATAGACCCCCCAAAGTTGGCATCAAAAAAAAAATTTTTATGCATATTTTGTATGCAAATCTTTAAAGGCGTATATCTCCTAAACTAGAAGAGATAGACCCCCCAAAGTTGGCATCAAAAAAAAATTTTTTTAGGCATATTTTGTATGCAAATCTTTAAAGGCGAATATCTCCTAAACTAGAAGAGATAGACCCCCCAAAGTTGGCATCAAAAAAAACATTTTTAGGCATATTTTGTATGCAAATCTTTAAAGGCGAATATCTCCTAAACTAGAAGAGACAGACCCCCCAAAGTTGGCATCAAAAAAAATTTTTTTTAGGCATATTTTGTATGCAAATCTTTAAAGGCGAATATCTCCTAAACTAGAAGAGATAGACCCCCCAAAGTTGGCATCAAAAAAATTTTTTTTAGGCATATTTTGTATGCAAATCTTTAAAGGCGAATATCTCCTAAACTAGAAGAGATAGACCCCCCAAAGTGGGCATCAAAAAAAAATTTTTAGGCATATTTTGTATGCAAATCTTTAAAGGCTAATATCTCCTAAACTAGAAGAGATAGACCCCCCAAAGTTGGCATCAAAAAAAAATTTTTTTAGGCATATTTTGTATGCAAATCGTTAAAGGCGAATATCTCCTAAACTAGAAGAGATAGACCCCCCAAAGTTGGCATCAAAAAAAATTTTTTTAGGCATATTTTGTATGAAAATCTTTAAAGGCGAATATCTCCTAAACTAGAAGAGATAGACCCCCCAAAGTTGGCATCAAAAAAAATTTTTTTAGGCATATTTTGCATGCAAATCTTTAAAGGCGAATATCTCCTAAACTAGAAGAGATAGACCCCCCAAAGTTGGCATCAAAAAAAAAAATTTTTTTAGGCATATTTTGTATGCAAATCTTTAAAGGCGAATATCTCCTAAACTAGAAGAGATAGACCCCCCAAAGTTGGCATCAAAAAAAAATTTTTTTAGGCATATTTTGTATGCAAATCTTTAAAGGCGAATATCTCCTAAACTAGAAGAGATAGACCCCCCAAAGTTGGCATCAAAAAAAATTTTTTTTAGGCATATTTTGTATGCAAATCTTTAAAGGCGAATATCTCCTAAACTAGAAGAGATAGACCCCCCAAAGTTGGCATCAAAAAAATTTTTTTTAGGCATATTTTGTATGCAAATCTTTAAAGGCGAATATCTCCTAAACTAGAAGAGATAGACCCCCCAAAGTTGGCATCAAAAAAATTTTTTTTTAGGCATATTTTGTATGCAAATCTTTAAAGGCGAATATCTCCTAAACTAGAAGAGATAGACCCCCCAAAGTTGGCATCAAAAAAAAATTTTTTTAGGCATATTTTGTATGCAAATCTTTAAAGGCGAATATCTCCTAAACTAGAAGAGATAGACCCCCCAAAGTTGGCATCAAAAAAAATTTTTTTTAGGCATATTTTGTATGCAAATCTTTAAAGGCGAATATCTCCTAAACTAGAAGAGATAGACCCCCCAAAGTTGGCATCAAAAAAAATTTTTTTAGGCATATTTTGTATGCAAATCTTTAAAGGCGAATATCTCCTAAACTAGAAGAGATAGACCCCCCAAAGTTGGCATCAAAAAAAATTTTTTTTAGGCATATTTTGTATGCAAATCTTTAAAGGCGAATATCTCCTAAACTAGAAGAGATAGACCCCCCAAAGTTGGCATCAAAAAAAAAATTTTTATGCATATTTTGTATGCAAATCTTTAAAGGCGTATATCTCCTAAACTAGAAGAGATAGACCCCCCAAAGTTGGCATCAAAAAAAAATTTTTTTAGGCATATTTTGTATGCAAATCTTTAAAGGCGAATATCTCCTAAACTAGAAGAGATAGACCCCCCAAAGTTCGCATCAAAAAAAATTTTTTTTAGGCATATTTTGTATGCAAATCTTTAAAGGCGAATATCTCCTAAACTATAAGAGATAGACCCCCAAAGTTGGCATCAAAAAAAAATTTTTTTAGGCATATTTTGTATGCAAATCTTTAAAGGCGAATATCTCCTAAACTAGAAGAGATAGACCCCCCAAAGTTGGCATCAAAAAAAAATTTTTTAGGCATATTTTGTATGCAAATCTTTAAAGGCGAATATCTCCTAAACTAGAAGAGTTAGACCCCCCAAAGTTGGCATCAAAAAAAAATTTTTTTAGGCATATTTTGTATGCAAATCTTTAAAGGCGAATATCTCCTAAACTAGAAGAGATAGACCCCCCAAAGTTGGCATCAAAAAAAATTTTTTTTAGGCATATTTTGTATGCAAATCTTTAAAGGCGAATATCTCCTAAACTAGAAGAGATAGACCCCCCAAAGTTGGCATCAAAAAAAATTTTTTTTAGGCATATTTTGTATGCAAATCTTTAAAGGCGAATATCTCCTAAACTAGAAGAGATAGACCCCCCAAAGTTGGCATCAAAAAAATTTTTTTAGGCATATTTTGTATGCAAATCTTTAAAGGCGAATATCTCCTAAACTAGAAGAGATAGACCCCCCAAAGTTGGCATCAAAAAAAAAATTTTTTTAGGCATATTTTGTATGCAAATCTTTAAAGGCGAATATCTCCTAAACTAGAAGAGATAGACCCCCCAAAGTTGGCATCAAAAAAAATTTTTTTTAGGCATATTTTGTATGCAAATCTTTAAAGGCGAATATCTCCTAAACTAGAAGAGATAGACCCCCCAAAGTTGGCATCAAAAAAATTTTTTTAGGCATATTTTGTATGCAAATCTTTAAAGGCGAATATCTCCTAAACTAGAAGAGATAGACCCCCCAAAGTTGGCATCAAAAAAAATTTTTTTTAGGCATATTTTGTATGCAAATCTTTAAAGGCGAATATCTCCTAAACTAGAAGAGATAGACCCCCCAAAGTTGGCATCAAAAAAAATTTTTTTTAGGCATATTTTGTATGCAAATCTTTAAAGGCGAATATCTCCTAAACTAGAAGAGATAGACCCCCCAAAGTTGGCATCCAAAAAAAAAATTTTTATGCATATTTTGTATGCAAATCTTTAAAGGCGAATATCTCCTAAACTAGAAGAGATAGACCCCCCAAAGTTGGCATCAAAAAAAATTTTTTTTAGGCATATTTTGTATGCAAATCTTTAAAGGCGAATATCTCCTAAACTAGAAGAGATAGACCCCCCAAAGTTGGCTTCAAAAAAAAATTTTTTTAGGCATATTTTGTATGCAAAACTTTAAAGGCGAATATCTCCTAAACTAGAAGAGATAGACCCCCCAAAGTTGGCATCAAAAAAAAATTTTTTTAGGCATATTTTGTATGCAAATCTTTAAAGGCGAATATCTCCTAAACTAGAAGAGATAGACCCCCCAAAGTTGGCATCAAAAAAAATTTTTTTTAGGCATATTTTGTATGCAAATCTTTAAAGGCGAATATCTCCTAAACTAGAAGAGTTAGACCCCCCAAAGTTGGCATCAAAAAAAAATTTTTTTAGGCATATTTTGTATGCAAATCTTTAAAGGCGAATATCTCCTAAACTAGAAGAGATAGACCCCCCAAAGTTGGCATCAAAAAAAAAAAAATTTTTAGGCATATTTTGTATGCAAATCTTTAAAGGCGAATATCTCCTAAACTAGAAGAGATAGACCCCCCAAAGTTGGCATCAAAAAAAATTTTTTTAGGCATATTTTGTATGCAAATCTTTAAAGGCGAATATCTCCTAAACTAGAAGAGATAGACCCCCCAAAGTTGGCATCAAAAAAAAATTTTTTTAGGCATATTTTGTATGCAAATCGTTAAAGGCGAATATCTCCTAAACTAGAAGAGATAGACCCCCCAAAGTTGGCATCAAAAAAAATTTTTTTAGGCATATTTTGTATGAAAATCTTTAAAGGCGAATATCTCCTAAACTAGAAGAGATAGACCCCCCAAAGTTGGCATCAAAAAAATTTTTTTAGGCATATTTTGCATGCAAATCTTTAAAGGCGAATATCTCCTAAACTAGAAGAGATAGACCCCCCAAAGTTGGCATCAAAAAAAAATTTTTTTTAGGCATATTTTGTATGCAAATCTTTAAAGGCGAATATCTCCTAAACTAGAAGAGATAGACCCCCCAAAGTTGGCATCAAAAAAAAATTTTTTTAGGCATATTTTGTATGCAAATCTTTAAAGGCGAATATCTCCTAAACTAGAAGAGATAGACCCCCTAAAGTTGGCATCAAAAAAAATTTTTTTTAGGCATATTTTATATGCAAATCTTTAAAGGCGAATATCTCCTAAACTAGAAGAGATAGACCCCCCAAAGTTGGCATCAAAAAAATTTTTTTTAGGCATATTTTGTATGCAAATCTTTAAAGGCGAATATCTCCTAAACTAGAAGAGATAGACCCCCCAAAGTTGGCATCAAAAAAAAATTTTTTTAGGCATATTTTGTATGCAAATCTTTAAAGGCGAATATCTCCTAAACTAGAAGAGATAGACCCCCCAAAGTTGGCATCAAAAAAAATTTTTTTTAGGCATATTTTGTATGCAAATCTTTAAAGGCGAATATCTCCTAAACTAGAAGAGATAGACCCCCCAAAGTTGGCATCAAAAAAATTTTTTTAGGCATATTTTGTATGCAAATCTTTAAAGGCGAATATCTCCTAAACTAGAAGAGATAGACCCCCCAAAGTTGGCATCAAAAAAAATTTTTTTTAGGCATATTTTGTATGCAAATCTTTAAAGGCGAATATCTCCTAAACTAGAAGAGATAGACCCCCCAAAGTTGGCATCCAAAAAAAAAATTTTTATGCATATTTTGTATGCAAATCTTTAAAGGCGAATATCTCCTAAACTAGAAGAGATAGACCCCCCAAAGTTGGCATCAAAAAAAAATTTTTTAGGCATATTTTGCATGCAAATCTTTAAAGGCGAATATCTCCTAAACTAGAAGAGATAGACCCCCCAAAGTTGGCATCAAAAAAAATTTTTTTTAGGCATATTTTGTATGCAAATCTTTAAAGGCGAATATCTCCTAAACTAGAAGAGATAGACCCCCCAAAGTTGGCATCCAAAAAAAAAATTTTTATGCATATTTTGTATGCAAATCTTTAAAGGCGAATATCTCCTAAACTAGAAGAGATAGACCCCCCAAAGTTGGCATCAAAAAAAAAATTTTTTATGCATATTTTGTATGCAAATCTTTAAAGGCGAATATCTCCTAAACTAGAAGAGATAGACCCCCCAAAGTTGGCATCCAAAAAAAAATTTTTTATGCATATTTTGTATGCAAATCTTTAAAGGCGAATATCTCCTAAACTAGAAGAGATAGACCCCCCAAAGTTGGCATCAAAAAAAAAAATTTTTAGGCATATTTTGCATGCAAATCTTTAAAGGCGAATATCTCCTAAACTAGAAGAGATAGACCCCCCAAAGTTGGCATCAAAAAAAAATTTTTTAGGCATATTTTGCATGCAAATCTTTAAAGGCGAATATCTCCTAAACTAGAAGAGATAGACCCCCCAAAGTTGGCATCAAAAAAAATTTTTTTTAGGCATATTTTGTATGCAAATCTTTAAAGGCGAATATCTCCTAAACTAGAAGAGATAGACCCCCCAAAGTTGGCATCAAAAAAAAATTTTTTTAGGCATATTTTGTATGCAAATCTTTAAAGGCGAATATCTCCTAAACTAGAAGAGATAGACCCCCCAAAGTTGGCATCAAAAAAAAATTTTTTTAGGCATATTTTGTATGCAAATCTTTAAAGGCGAATATCTCCTAAACTAGAAGAGATAGACCCCCCAATGTTGGCACCAAAAAAAATTTTTAGGCATATTTTGTATGCAAATCTTTAAAGGCTAATATCTCCTAAACTAGAAGAGATAGACCCCCCAAAGTTGGCATCAAAAAAAAATTTTTTTAGGCATATTTTGTATGCAAATCTTTAAAGGCGAATATCTCCTAAACTAGAAGAGATAGACCCCCCAAAGTTGGCATCAAAAAAAAATTTTTTTAGGCATATTTTGTATGCAAATCTTTAAAGGCGAATATCTCCTAAACTAGAAGAGATAGACCCCCCAAAGTGGGCATCAAAAAAAAATTTTTAGGCATATTTTGTATGCAAATCTTTAAAGGCTAATATCTCCTAAACTAGAAGAGATAGACCCCCCAAAGTTGGCATCAAAAAAAAATTTTTTTAGGCATATTTTGTATGCAAATCGTTAAAGGCGAATATCTCCTAAACTAGAAGAGATAGACCCCCCAAAGTTGGCATCAAAAAAAATTTTTTTAGGCATATTTTGTATGAAAATCTTTAAAGGCGAATATCTCCTAAACTAGAAGAGATAGACCCCCCAAAGTTGGCATCAAAAAAAATTTTTTTAGGCATATTTTGCATGCAAATCTTTAAAGGCGAATATCTCCTAAACTAGAAGAGATAGACCCCCCAAAGTTGGCATCAAAAAAAAAATTTTTTTAGGCATATTTTGTATGCAAATCTTTAAAGGCGAATATCTCCTAAACTAGAAGAGATAGACCCCCCAAAGTTGGCATCAAAAAAAAATTTTTTTAGGCATATTTTGTATGCAAATCTTTAAAGGCGAATATCTCCTAAACTAGAAGAGATAGACCCCCCAAAGTTGGCATCAAAAAAAATTTTTTTTAGGCATATTTTGTATGCAAATCTTTAAAGGCGAATATCTCCTAAACTAGAAGAGATAGACCCCCCAAAGTTGGCATCAAAAAAATTTTTTTTAGGCATATTTTGTATGCAAATCTTTAAAGGCGAATATCTCCTAAACTAGAAGAGATAGACCCCCCAAAGTTGGCATCAAAAAAATTTTTTTTTAGGCATATTTTGTATGCAAATCTTTAAAGGCGAATATCTCCTAAACTAGAAGAGATAGACCCCCCAAAGTTGGCATCAAAAAAAAATTTTTTTAGGCATATTTTGTATGCAAATCTTTAAAGGCGAATATCTCCTAAACTAGAAGAGATAGACCCCCCAAAGTTGGCATCAAAAAAAATTTTTTTTAGGCATATTTTGTATGCAAATCTTTAAAGGCGAATATCTCCTAAACTAGAAGAGATAGACCCCCCAAAGTTGGCATCAAAAAAATTTTTTTTAGGCATATTTTGTATGCAAATCTTTAAAGGCGAATATCTCCTAAACTAGAAGAGATAGACCCCCCAAAGTTGGCATCAAAAAAAATTTTTTTTAGGCATATTTTGTATGCAAATCTTTAAAGGCGAATATCTCCTAAACTAGAAGAGATAGACCCCCCAAAGTTGGCATCAAAAAAAAAATTTTTATGCATATTTTGTATGCAAATCTTTAAAGGCGTATATCTCCTAAACTAGAAGAGATAGACCCCCCAAAGTTGGCATCAAAAAAAAATTTTTTTAGGCATATTTTGTATGCAAATCTTTAAAGGCGAATATCTCCTAAACTAGAAGAGATAGACCCCCCAAAGTTGGCATCAAAAAAAATTTTTTTTAGGCATATTTTGTATGCAAATCTTTAAAGGCGAATATCTCCTAAACTAGAAGAGATAGACCCCCCAAAGTTGGCATCAAAAAAAAAATTTTTATGCATATTTTGTATGCAAATCTTTAAAGGCGTATATCTCCTAAACTAGAAGAGATAGACCCCCCAAAGTTGGCATCAAAAAAAAATTTTTTTAGGCATATTTTGTATGCAAATCTTTAAAGGCGAATATCTCCTAAACTAGAAGAGATAGACCCCCCAAAGTTCGCATCAAAAAAAATTTTTTTTAGGCATATTTTGTATGCAAATCTTTAAAGGCGAATATCTCCTAAACTATAAGAGATAGACCCCCAAAGTTGGCATCAAAAAAAATTTTTTTAGGCATATTTTGTATGCAAATCTTTAAAGGCGAATATCTCCTAAACTAGAAGAGATAGACCCCCCAAAGTTGGCATCAAAAAAAAATTTTTTAGGCATATTTTGTATGCAAATCTTTAAAGGCGAATATCTCCTAAACTAGAAGAGTTAGACCCCCCAAAGTTGGCATCAAAAAAAAATTTTTTTAGGCATATTTTGTATGCAAATCTTTAAAGGCGAATATCTCCTAAACTAGAAGAGATAGACCCCCCAAAGTTGGCATCAAAAAAAATTTTTTTTAGGCATATTTTGTATGCAAATCTTTAAAGGCGAATATCTCCTAAACTAGAAGAGATAGACCCCCCAAAGTTGGCATCAAAAAAAATTTTTTTTAGGCATATTTTGTATGCAAATCTTTAAAGGCGAATATCTCCTAAACTAGAAGAGATAGACCCCCCAAAGTTGGCATCAAAAAAATTTTTTTAGGCATATTTTGTATGCAAATCTTTAAAGGCGAATATCTCCTAAACTAGAAGAGATAGACCCCCCAAAGTTGGCATCAAAAAAAAAATTTTTTTAGGCATATTTTGTATGCAAATCTTTAAAGGCGAATATCTCCTAAACTAGAAGAGATAGACCCCCCAAAGTTGGCATCAAAAAAAATTTTTTTTAGGCATATTTTGTATGCAAATCTTTAAAGGCGAATATCTCCTAAACTAGAAGAGATAGACCCCCCAAAGTTGGCATCAAAAAAATTTTTTTAGGCATATTTTGTATGCAAATCTTTAAAGGCGAATATCTCCTAAACTAGAAGAGATAGACCCCCCAAAGTTGGCATCAAAAAAAATTTTTTTTAGGCATATTTTGTATGCAAATCTTTAAAGGCGAATATCTCCTAAACTAGAAGAGATAGACCCCCCAAAGTTGGCATCAAAAAAAATTTTTTTTAGGCATATTTTGTATGCAAATCTTTAAAGGCGAATATCTCCTAAACTAGAAGAGATAGACCCCCCAAAGTTGGCATCAAAAAAAATTTTTTTTAGGCATATTTTGTATGCAAATCTTTAAAGGCGAATATCTCCTAAACTAGAAGAGATAGACCCCCCAAAGTTGGCATCAAAAAAAATTTTTTTTAGGCATATTTTGTATGCAAATCTTTAAAGGCGAATATCTCCTAAACTAGAAGAGATAGACCCCCCAAAGTTGGCTTCAAAAAAAAATTTTTTTAGGCATATTTTGTATGCAAAACTTTAAAGGCGAATATCTCCTAAACTAGAAGAGATAGACCCCCCAAAGTTGGCATCAAAAAAAAATTTTTTTAGGTATATTTTGTATGCAAATCTTTAAAGGCGAATATCTCCTAAACTAGAAGAGATAGACCCCCCAAAGTTGGCATCAAAAAAAATTTTTTTTAGGCATATTTTGTATGCAAATCTTTAAAGGCGAATATCTCCTAAACTAGAAGAGATAGACCCCCCAAAGTTGGCATCAAAAAAAAAAAAATTTTTAGGCATATTTTGTATGCAAATCTTTAAAGGCGAATATCTCCTAAACTAGAAGAGATAGACCCCCCAAAGTTGGCATCAAAAAAAATTTTTTTAGGCATATTTTGTATGCAAATCTTTAAAGGCGAATATCTCCTAAACTAGAAGAGATAGACCCCCCAAAGTTGGCATCAAAAAAAAATTTTTTTAGGCATATTTTGTATGCAAATCGTTAAAGGCGAATATCTCCTAAACTAGAAGAGATAGACCCCCCAAAGTTGGCATCAAAAAAAATTTTTTTAGGCATATTTTGTATGAAAATCTTTAAAGGCGAATATCTCCTAAACTAGAAGAGATAGACCCCCCAAAGTTGGCATCAAAAAAATTTTTTTAGGCATATTTTGCATGCAAATCTTTAAAGGCGAATATCTCCTAAACTAGAAGAGATAGACCCCCCAAAGTTGGCATCAAAAAAAAATTTTTTTTAGGCATATTTTGTATGCAAATCTTTAAAGGCGAATATCTCCTAAACTAGAAGAGATAGACCCCCCAAAGTTGGCATCAAAAAAAAATTTTTTTAGGCATATTTTGTATGCAAATCTTTAAAGGCGAATATCTCCTAAACTAGAAGAGATAGACCCCCTAAAGTTGGCATCAAAAAAAATTTTTTTTAGGCATATTTTATATGCAAATCTTTAAAGGCGAATATCTCCTAAACTAGAAGAGATAGACCCCCCAAAGTTGGCATCAAAAAAATTTTTTTTAGGCATATTTTGTATGCAAATCTTTAAAGGCGAATATCTCCTAAACTAGAAGAGATAGACCCCCCAAAGTTGGCATCAAAAAAAAATTTTTTTAGGCATATTTTGTATGCAAATCTTTAAAGGCGAATATCTCCTAAACTAGAAGAGATAGACCCCCCAAAGTTGGCATCAAAAAAAATTTTTTTTAGGCATATTTTGTATGCAAATCTTTAAAGGCGAATATCTCCTAAACTAGAAGAGATAGACCCCCCAAAGTTGGCATCAAAAAAATTTTTTTTAGGCATATTTTGTATGCAAATCTTTAAAGGCGAATATCTCCTAAACTAGAAGAGATAGACCCCCCAAAGTTGGCATCAAAAAAAATTTTTTTTAGGCATATTTTGTATGCAAATCTTTAAAGGCGAATATCTCCTAAACTAGAAGAGATAGACCCCCCAAAGTTGGCATCCAAAAAAAAAAATTTTTATGCATATTTTGTATGCAAATCTTTAAAGGCGAATATCTCCTAAACTAGAAGAGATAGACCCCCCAAAGTTGGCATCAAAAAAAAAATTTTTTATGCATATTTTGTATGCAAATCTTTAAAGGCGAATATCTCCTAAACTAGAAGAGATAGACCCCCCAAAGTTGGCATCCAAAAAAAAATTTTTTATGCATATTTTGTATGCAAATCTTTAAAGGCGAATATCTCCTAAACTAGAAGAGATAGACCCCCCAAAGTTGGCATCAAAAAAAATTTTTTTTAGGCATATTTTGTATGCAAATCTTTAAAGGCGAATATCTCCTAAACTAGAAGAGATAGACCCCCCAAAGTTGGCATCCAAAAAAAAAATTTTTATGCATATTTTGTATGCAAATCTTTAAAGGCGAATATCTCCTAAACTAGAAGAGATAGACCCCCCAAAGTTGGCATCAAAAAAAAAATTTTTTATGCATATTTTGTATGCAAATCTTTAAAGGCGAATATCTCCTAAACTAGAAGAGATAGACCCCCCAAAGTTGGCATCCAAAAAAAAATTTTTTATGCATATTTTGTATGCAAATCTTTAAAGGCGAATATCTCCTAAACTAGAAGAGATAGACCCCCCAAAGTTGGCATCAAAAAAAAATTTTTTAGGCATATTTTGCATGCAAATCTTTAAAGGCGAATATCTCCTAAACTAGAAGAGATAGACCCCCCAAAGTTGGCATCAAAAAAAACTTTTTTTAGGCATATTTTGTATGCAAATCTTTAAAGGCGAATATCTCCTAAACTAGAAGAGATAGACCCCCCAAAGTTGGCATCAAAAAAAAATTTTTTAGGCATATTTTGCATGCAAATCTTTAAAGGCGAATATCTCCTAAACTAGAAGAGATAGACCCCCCAAAGTTGGCATCAAAAAAAAATTTTTTTAGGCATATTTTGTATGCAAATCTTTAAAGGCGAATATCTCCTAAACTAGAAGAGATAGACCCCCCAAAGTTGGCATCAAAAAAAATTTTTTTTAGGCATATTTTGTATGCAAATCTTTAAAGGCGAATATCTCCTAAACTAGAAGAGATAGACCCCCCAAAGTTGGCATCAAAAAAAAATTTTTTTAAGGCATATTTTGTATGCAAATCTTTAAAGGCGAATATCTCCTAAACTAGAAGAGATAGACCCCCAAAGTTGGCATCAAAAAAAATTTTTTTTAGGCATATTTTGTATGCAAATCTTTAAAGGCGAATATCTCCTAAACTAGAAGAGATAGACCCCCCAAAGTTGGCATCAAAAAAATTTTTTTTTAGGCATATTTTGTATGCAAATCTTTAAAGGCGAATATCTCCTAAACTAGAAGAGTTAGACCCCCCAAAGTTGGCATCAAAAAAAAAATTTTTTTAGGCATATTTTGTATGCAAATCTTTAAAGGCGAATATCTCCTAAACTAGAAGAGATAGACCCCCCAAAGTTGGCATCAAAAAAAATTTTTTTAGGCATATTTTGTATGCAAATCTTTAAAGGCGAATATCTCCTAAACTAGAAGAGATAGACCCCCCAAAGTTGGCATCAAAAAAAATTTTTTTTAGGCATATTTTGTATGCAAATCTTTAAAGGCGAATATCTCCTAAACTAGAAGAGATAGACCCCCCAAAGTTGGCATCAAAAAAAAATTTTTTAGGCATATTTTGTATGCAAATCTTTAAAGGCGAATATCTCCTAAACTAGAAGAGATAGACCCCCCAAAGTTGGCATCAAAAAAAAATTTTTTTAGGCATATTTTGTATGCAAATCTTTAAAGGCGAATATCTCCTAAACTAGAAGAGATAGACCCCCCAAAGTTGGCATCAAAAAAAAAATTTTTTAGGCATATTTTGTATGCAAATCTTTAAAGGCGAATATCTCCTAAACTAGAAGAGATAGACCCCCCAAAGTTGGCATCAAAAAAAATTTTTTTAGGCATATTTTGTATGCAAATCTTTAAATGCGAATATCTCCTAAACTAGAAGAGTCAGACCCCCCAAAGTTGGCATCAAAAAAAAAATTTTTTAGGCATATTTTGTATGCAAATCTTTAAAGGCGAATATCTCCTAAACTAGAAGAGATAGACCCCCCAAAGTTGGCATCAAAAAAAAATTTTTTTAGGCATATTTTGTATGCAAATCTTTAAAGGCGAATATCTCCTAAACTAGAAGAGATAGACCCCCCAAAGTTGGCATCAAAAAAAAATTTTTTTAGGCATATTTTGTATGCAAATCTTTAAAGGCGAATATCTCCTAAACTAGAAGAGATAGACCCCCCAAAGTTGGCACCAAAAAAAATTTTTTTTAGGCATATTTTGTATGCAAATCTTTAAAGGCGAATATCTCCTAAACTAGAAGAGATAGACCCCCCAAAGTTGGCATCAAAAAAAATTTTTTTTAGGCATATTTTGTATGCAAATCTTTAAAGGCGAATATCTCCTAAACTAGAAGAGATAGACCCCCCAAAGTTGGCATCCAAAAAAAAATTTTTATGCATATTTTGTATGCAAATCTTTAAAGGCGAATATCTCCTAAACTAGAAGAGATAGACCCCCCAAAGTTGGCATCAAAAAAAAATTTTTTAGGCATATTTTGCATGCAAATCTTTAAAGGCGAATATCTCCTAAACTAGAAGAGATAGACCCCCCAAAGTTGGCATCAAAAAAAAATTTTTTTAGGCATATTTTGTATGCAAATCTTTAAAGGCGAATATCTCCTAAACTAGAATAGATAGACCCCCCAAAGTTGGCATCAAAAAAAAAATTTTAGGCATATTTTGTATGCAAATCTTTAAACGCGAATATCTCCTAAACTAGAAGAGATAGACCCCCCAAAGTTGGCATCAAAAAAAATTTTTTTAGGCATATTTTGTATGCAAATCTTTAAAGGAGAATATCTCCCAAACTAGAAGAGATAGACCCCCCAAAGTTGGCATCAAAAAAAAATTTTTTTAGACATGTTTTGTATGCAAATCTTTAAACGCGAATATCTCCTAAACTAGAAGAGATAGACCCCCCAAAGTTGGCATCAAAAAAAAAAAATTTTTTTAGACATATTTTGTATGCAAATCTTTAAACGCGAATATCTCCTAAACTAGAAGAGATAGACCCCCCAAAGTTGGCATTAAAAAAAAATTTTTTTTAGACATATTTTGTATGCAAATCTTTAAACGCGAATATCTCCTAAACTAGAAGAGATAGACCCCCCAAAGTTGGCATTAAAAAAAAATTTTTTTTAGACATATTTTGTATGCAAATCTTTAAAGGCGAATATCTCCTAAACTAGAAGAGATAGACCCCCCAAAGTTGGCATCAAAAAAAATTTTTTTTAGGCATATTTTGTATGCAAATCTTTAAAGGCGAATATCTCCTAAACTAGAAGAGATAGACCCCCCAAAGTTGGCATCAAAAAAAATTTTTTTTAGGCATATTTTGTATGCAAATCTTTAAAGGCGAATATCTCCTAAACTAGAAGAGATAGACCCCCCAAAGTTGGCATCAAAAAAAATTTTTTTTAGGCATATTTTGTATGCAAATCTTTAAAGGCGAATATCTCCTAAATTAGAAGAGATAGACCCCCCAAAGTTGGCATCAAAAAAAATTTTTTTTAGGCATATTTTGTATGCAAATCTTTAAAGACGAATATCTCCTAAACTAGAAGAGATAGACCCCCCAAAGTTGGCATCAAAAAAAAAAATTTTTAGGCATATTTTGTATGCAAATCTTTAAACGCGAATATCTCCTAAACTAGAAGAGATAGACCCCCCAAAGTTGGCATCAAAAAAAATTTTTTTTAGGCATATTTTGTATGCAAATCTTTAAAGGCGAATATCTCCCAAACTAGAAGAGATAGACCCCCCAAAGTTGGCATCAAAAAAAAATTTTTTTAGACATATTTTGTATGCAAATCTTTAAACGCGAATATCTCCTAAACTAGAAGAGATAGACCCCCCAAAGTTGGCATTAAAAAAAAATTTTTTTTAGACATATTTTGTATGCAAATCTTTAAAGGCGAATATCTCCTAAACTAGAAGAGATAGACCCCCCAAAGTTGGCATCAAAAAAAAATTTTTTTAGACATATTTTGTATGCAAATCTTTAAACGCGAATATCTCCTAAACTAGAAGAGATAGACCCCCCAAAGTTGGCATTAAAAAAAAATTTTTTTTAGACATATTTTGTATGCAAATCTTTAAACGCGAATATCTCCTAAACTAGAAGAGATAGACCCCCCAAAGTTGGCATCAAAAAAAATTTTTTTTAGGCATATTTTGTATGCAAATCTTTAAAGGCGAATATCTCCCAAACTAGAAGAGATAGACCCCCCAAAGTTGGCATCAAAAAAAAATTTTTTTAGGCATATTTTGTATGCAAATCTTTAAACGCGAATATCTCCTAAACTAGAAGAGATAGACCCCCCAAAGTTGGCATCAAAAAAAATTTTTTTTAGGCATATTTTGTATGCAAATCTTTAAAGGCGAATATCTCCTAAATTAGAAGAGATAGACCCCCCAAAGTTGGCATCAAAAAAAATTTTTTTTAGGCATATTTTGTATGCAAATCTTTAAAGACGAATATCTCCTAAACTAGAAGAGATAGACCCCCCAAAGTTGGCATCAAAAAAAAAATTTTTAGGCATATTTTGTATGCAAATCTTTAAACGCGAATATCTCCTAAACTAGAAGAGATAGACCCCCCAAAGTTGGCATCAAAAAAAAATTTTTTTAGGCATATTTTGTATGCAAATCTTTAAAGGCGAATATCTCCCAAACTAGAAGAGATAGACCCCCCAAAGTTGGCATCAAAAAAAAATTTTTTTAGGCATATTTTGTATGCAAATCTTTAAAGACGAATATCTCCTAAACTAGAAGAGATAGACCCCCCAAAGTTGGCATCAAAAAAAAAATTTTTTAGGCATATTTTGTATGCAAATCTTTAAAGGCGAATATCTCCCAAACTAGAAGAGATAGACCCCCCAAAGTTGGCATCAAAAAAAAATTTTTTTAGACATATTTTGTATGCAAATCTTTAAAGGCGAATATCTCCTAAACTAGAAGAGATAGACCCCCCAAAGTTGGCATCAAAAAAAAATTTTTTTAGGCATATTTTGTATGCAAATCTTTAAAGACGAATATCTCCTAAACTAGAAGAGATAGACCCCCCAAAGTTGGCATCAAAAAAAAATTTTTTTAGGCATATTTTGTATGCAAATCTTTAAACGCGAATATCTCCTAAACTAGAAGAGATAGACCCCCCAAAGTTGGCATCAAAAAAAAATTTTTTTAGGCATATTTTGTATGCAAATCTTTAAAGGCGAATATCTCCTAAACTAGAAGAGATAGACCCCCCAAAGTTGACATCAAAAACGATTTTTTAGGCATATTTTGTATGCAAATCTTTAAACGCGGATATCTCCTAAACTAGAAGAGATAGACCCCCCAAAGTTGGCATCAAAAAAAATTTTTTTAGGCATATTTTGTATGCAAATCTTTAAACGCGGATATCTCCTAAACTAGAAGAGATAGACCCCCCAAAGTTGGCATCAAAAAAAAATTTTTTAGGCATATTTTGTATGCAAGTCTTTAAACGCGAATATCTCCTAAACTAGAAGAGATAGACCCCCCAAAGTTGGCATCAAAAAAAATTTTTTTAGGCATATTTTGTATGCAAATCCCATGTCAGATTCAAAGCGTTTGGAAATGGTTTTGAATTAGAACATTTACCCTACCTTTCTATTATTTGAAAATACAAAACGTAAACTCCTTTTTTACAAAACTTTTTTCACTGATTGGTTTTGGAGCGAAGAGTATAAAGGTCACGTTAATGATGGTCAACTTATGTTGGGGTCTGAATATTTAAAATAATTTTAAATGTATTTAAGTATTTATCACATTGTGAGATAGAAGAGATAGTAGCAGACAGTGTGGTCATGAAAATAATCAGTCAATGTCCTGCTAGAGGGCGTCGCACCTTGGGAAGGAGATATATTTTCCTTCAAATTAATTTTGAACGGGTAGGACTTAGCTGTCAAATGTTAATATTTTCATTTCAAAGTCTTACCTTTAAGAAATGCAAAAAATACTAAAATTATTGTAAAATGATATGTTAACAATTTTTATCGTTCATCCATTAACCTTGAAAAAAACTTTCTCAAACAATCAAACTGACTTAAAATCCTCTAATAAATCTTGTACATTGAGCAGCAACTTCCTTGATAGAAATTTTTCCTGAAACGCTTAAGAATCAATCAAATTTATCTACTAATCCCATCAAAATATTGCCTTTGGAAGATAATTCAAGATAGAAAACTCCATTACAATATTGTTGAGGGAAGTGTTCTCCCCCAATGCTTAGAATATTCTTATTAAATTGCTGGAGGTGGTAAAAGGTTGCTTGGAAAGACGCCGAGAAAATTCCCCACAACGTTTTGCCTTCCTTCCTTTCTTTTTTCCCAGAAAAAAGACAATTTACATGTGGGTGGTGTGTTAAAGCAAATGTGGGTGGATGTGCGTTGATTTCTTCACCCTTTTTCTTGCTTTTCTGGCTAAAATTGAGCAAATATGGCTTGAGCTGTTTACAGGACGAAATTTTATTGCACATGAAGGTCGACACGTGGAATTTCCACCAATTTAGCCCTTTTTCGCGCACAATTTTCTTGGGAAAGAGCGTCAACTTCTTTACTAAGTAAACACGATGGCTTTCTGGGGTGGTAGAGGCGGGATGATGGAACGCAGACAGAGGGAATGTGAGTGACGCATAGGCGATGCCTCTTGTTTACCGATAAACCAAGCGAGACTCCTTTCTATGCCATTATGTACCTGTCACAACGCATTTCACCCCTTTTTCCTGAC
>NW_026604420.1:300000-382968 GCF_024763615.1 Phlebotomus papatasi
GTTGAATTATTTTCTTGGAAAAATTCCCACAAAAATCATCATGATCCCGCCCTTGGGAGTTTTTTTTAATTTTTTAAAAATGCCAAAATCTGCTCTAGAAGCCGCAATTCTTAAAATTTCTCAATGAAAATCACATTAGAATACTTCATATAATTCTACCAATCAATTAATATCATTAGTTGAATTATTTTCTTGGAAAAATTCCCACCAAAAATCATCATGACCCCACCCTTGGAAGGTTTTTTTTAATTTTTTAAAAATGCCAAAATCTGCTCTAGAAACCGCAATTCTTAAAATTTCTCAATTAAAATCACATTAGAATACTTCAAGTAATTCTACCAATCAATTAATATCATTAGTTGAATTTTTTTCTTGGAAAAATTCCCACCAAAAATCATCATGATCCCACCCTTGGGAGTTTTTTTTTAATTTTTTAAAAATGCCAAAATCTGCTCTAGAAGCCGCAATTCTTAAAACTTCTCAATGAAAATCACATTAGAATACTTCAAATAATTCTACCAATCAATTAATATCATTAGTTGAATTATTTTCTTGGAAAAATTCCCACAAAAATCATCATGATCCCACCCTTGGGAGTTTTTTTTTATTTTTTAAAAATGCCAAAATCTGCTCTAGAAGCCGCAATTCTTAAAACTTCTCAATGAAAATCACATTAGAATACTTCAAATAATTCTACCAATCAATTAATATCATTAGTTGAATTATTTTCTTGGAAAAATTCCCACAAAAATCATCATGATCCCACCCTTGGGAGTTTTTTTTAATTTTTTAAAAATGCCAAAATCTGCTCTAAAAACCGCAATTCTTAAAATTTCTCAATGAAAATCACATTAGAATACTTCAAATAAATCTACCAATCAATTAATATCATTAGTTGAATTATTTTCTTGGAAAAATTCCCACAAAAATCATCATGATCCCACCCTTGGGAGTTTTTTTTTTATTTTTTAAAAATGCTAAAATCTGCTCTAGAAACCGCAATTCTTAAAATTTCTCAATGAAAATCACATCAGAATACTTCAAATAATTCTACCAATCAATTAATATCATTAGTTGAATTTTTTTCTTGGAAAAATTCCCACAAAAATCATCATGATCCCACCCTTGGGAGGTTTTTTTTAATTTTTTAAAAATGCCAAAATCTGCTCTAGAAACCGCAATTCTTAAAATTTCTCAATGAAAATCACATTAGAATACTTCAAATAATTCTATCAATCAATTAATATCATTAGTTGAATTATTTTCTTGGAAAAATTCCCACAAAAATCATCATGATCCCACCCTTGGGAGTTTTTTTTTTTAATTTTTAAAAATGCCAAAATCTGCTCTAGAAACCGCAATTCTTAAAATTTCTCAATGAAAATCACATTAGAATACTTCAAATAATTCTACCAATCAATTAATATCATTAGTTGAATTTTTTTCTTGGAAAAATTCCCACCAAAACTCATCATGATCCCACCCTTGGGAGTTTTTTTTTAATTTTTTAAAAATGCCAAAATCTGCTCTAGAAACCGCAATTCTTAAAATTTCTCAATGAAAATCACATTAGAATACTTCAAATAATTCTACCAATCAATTAATATCATTAGTTGAATTTTTTTCTTGGAAAAATTCCCACAAAAATCATCATGATCCCACCCTTGGGAGGTTTTTTTTAATTTTTAAAAATGCCAAAATCTGCTCTAGAAACCGCAATTCTTAAAATTTCTCAATGAAAATCACATTAGAATACTTCAAATAATTCTACCAATCAATTAATATCATTAGTTGAATTTTTTTCTTGGAAAAATTCCCACCAAAACTCATCATGATCCCACCCTTGGAAGTTTTTTAATTTTTTAAAAATGCCAAAATCTGCTCTAAAAACCGCAATTCTTAAAATTTCTCAATGAAAATCACATTAGAATACTTCAAATAATTCTACCAATCAATTAATATCATTAGTTGAATTTTTTTCTTGGAAAAATTCCCACCAAAAATCATCATGATCCCACCCTTGGGAGTTTTTTTTTTAATTTTTTAAAAATGCCAAAATCTGCTCTAGAAGCCGCAATTCTTAAAATTTCTCAATGAAAATCACATTACAATACTTCAAATAATTCTACCAATCAATTAATATCATTAGTTGAATTATTTTCTTGGAAAAATTCCCACAAAAATCATCATGATCCCACCCTTGGGAGTTTTTTTTTAATTTTTTAAAAATGCCAAAATCTGCTCTAAAAACCGCAATTCTTAAAATTTCTCAATGAAAATCAGATTAGAATACTTCAAATAATTCTACCAATCAATTAATATCATTAGTTGAATCTTTTTCTTGGAAAAATTCCCACCAAAACTCATCATGATCCCACCCTTGGGAGTTTTTTTTAATTTTTTAAAAATGCCAAAATCTGCTCTAGAAACCGCAATTCTTAAAATTTCTCAATGAAAATCACATTAGAATACTTCAAATAATTCTACCAATCAATTAATATCATTAGTTGAATTTTTTTCTTGGAAAAATTCCCACCAAAACTCATCATGAACCCACCCTTGGGAGTTTTTTTTTTTAATTTTTTAAAAATGCCAAAATCTGCTCTAAAAACCGCAATTCTTAAAATTTCTCAATGAAAATCACATTAGAATACTTCAAATAATTCTACCAATCAATTAATATCATTAGTTGAATTATTTTCTTGGAAAAATTCCCACAAAAATCATTATGATCCCACCCTTGGGAGTTTTTTTTTAATTTTTTAAAAATGCCAAAATCTGCTCTAGAAACCGCAATTCTTAAAATTTCTCAATGAAAATCACATTAGAATACTTCAAATAATTCTACCAATCAATTAATATCATTAGTTGAATTATTTTCTTGGAAAAATTCCCA
The DNA here is from genome assembly GCF_024763615.1 of Phlebotomus papatasi. Lineage (NCBI taxonomy): Eukaryota > Metazoa > Arthropoda > Insecta > Diptera > Psychodidae > Phlebotomus > Phlebotomus papatasi. The sequence continues at coordinate 302,897 of NW_026604420.1, forward strand.
CAAAAATCATCATGATCCCACCCTTGGGAGTTTTTTTTTTTAATTTTTAAAAATGCCAAAATCTGCTCTAGAAACCGCAATTCTTAAAATTTCTCAATGAAAATCACATTAGAATACTTCAAATAATTCTACCAATCAATTAATATCATTAGTTGAATTATTTTCTTGGAAAAATTCCCACAAAAATCATCATGATCCCACCCTTGGGAGTTTTTTTTTAATTTTTTAAAAATGCCAAAATCTGCTCTAGAAACCGCAATTCTTAAAATTTCTCAATGAAAATCACATTAGAATACTTCAAATAATTCTACCAATCAATTAATATCATTAGTTGAATTTTTTTCTTGGAAAAATTCCCACCAAAACTCATCATGATCCCACCCTTGGGAGATTTTTAAATTTTTTAAAAATGCCAAAATCTGCTCTAGAAACCGCAATTCTTAAAATTTCTCAATGAAACTCACATTAGAATACTTCAAATAATTCTGCCAATCAATTAATATCATTAGTTGAATTATTTTCTTGGAAAAATTCCCACAAAAATCATCATGATCCCACCCTTGGGAGTTTTTTTTAATTTTTTAAAAATGCCAAAATCTGCTCTAGAAACCGCAATTCTTAAAATTTCTCAATGAAAATCACATTAGAATACTTCAAATAATTCTACCAATCAATTAATATCATTAGTTGAATTATTTTCTTGGAAAAATTCCCACAAAAATCATCATGATCCCACCCTTGGGAGTTTTTTTAATTTTTTAAAAATGCCAAAATCTGCTCTAGAAACCGCAATTCTTAAAATTTCTCATTGAAAATCACATTAGAATACTTCAAATAATTCAACCAATCAATTAATATCATTAGTTGATTTTTTTTCTTGGAAAAATTCCCACCAAAAATCATCATGATCCCACCCTTGGGAGTTTCTTTTAATTTTTTAAAAATGCCAAAATCTGCTCTAGAAGCCGCAATTCTTAAAATTTCTCAATGAAAATCACATTAGAATACTTCAAATAATTCTACCAATCAATTAATATCATTAGTTGAATTATTTTCTTGGAAAAATTCCCACCAAAACTCATCATGAACCCACCCTTGGGAGTTTTTTTTTTTAATTTTTTAAAAATGCCAAAATCTGCTCTAAAAACCGCAATTCTTAAAATTTCTCAATGAAAATCACATTAGAATACTTCAAATAATTCTACCAATCAATTAATATCATTAGTTGAATTTTTTCTTGGAAAAATTCCCACAAAAATCATTATGATCCCACCCTTGGGAGTTTTTTTTTAATTTTTTAAAAATGCCAAAATCTGCTCTAGAAACCGCAATTCTTAAAATTTCTCAATGAAAATCACATTAGAATACTTCAAATAATTCTGCCAATCAATTAATATCATTAGTTGAATTATTTTCTTGGAAAAATTCCCACAAAAATCATCATGATCCCACCCTTGGGAGTTTTTTTTTTAATTTTTTAAAAATGCCAAAATCTGCTCTAGAAACCGCAATTCTTAAAATTTCTCAATGAAAATCACATTAGAATACTTCAAATAATTCTACCAATCAATTAATATCATTAGTTGAATTATTTTCTTGGAAAAATTCCCACAAAAATCATCATGATCCCACCCTTGGGAGTTTTTTTTTAATTTTTAAAAATGCCAAAATCTGCTCTAGAAACCGCAATTCTTAAAATTTCTCAATGAAAATCACATTAGAATACTTCAAATAATTCTACCAATCAATTAATATCATTAGTTGAATTATTTTCTTGGAAAAATTCCCACAAAAATCATCATGATCCCACCCTTGGGAGTTTTTTTAATTTTTTAAAAATGCCAAAATCTGCTCTAGAAACCGCAATTCTTAAAATTTCTCATTGAAAATCACATTAGAATACTTCAAATAATTCAACCAATCAATTAATATCATTAGTTGAATTTTTTTCTTGGAAAAATTCCCACCAAAACTCATCATGAAGCCACCCTTGGGAGTTTTTTTTTTTAATTTTTTAAAAATGCCAAAATCTGCTCTAAAAACCGCAATTCTTAAAATTTCTCAATGAAAATCACATTAGAATACTTCAAATAATTCTACCAATCAATTAATATCATTAGTTGAATTATTTTCTTGGAAAAATTCCCACAAAAATCATCATGAACCCACCCTTGGGAGTTTTTTTTTTAATTTTTTAAAAATGCCAAAATCTGCTCTAAAAACCGCAATTCTTAAAATTTCTCAATGAAAATCACATTAGAATACTTCAAATAATTCTACCAATCAATTAATATCATTAGTTGAATTATTTTCTTGGAAAAATTCCCACAAAAATCATTATGATCCCACCCTTGGGAGTTTTTTTTTAATTTTTTAAAAATGCCAAAATCTGCTCTAGAAACCGCAATTCTTAAAATTTCTCAATGAAAATCACATTAGAATACTTCAAATAATTCTACCAATCAATTAATATCATTAGTTGAATTATTTTCTTGGAAAAATTCCCACAAAAATCATCATGATCCCACCCTTGGGAGTTTTTTTTTTAATTTTTAAAAATGCCAAAATCTGCTCTAGAAACCGCAATTCTTAAAATTTCTCAATGAAAATCACATTAGAATACTTCAAATAATTCTACCAATCAATTAATATCATTAGTTGAATTATTTTCTTGGAAAAATTCCCACAAAAATCATTATGATCCCACCCTTGGGAGTTTTTTTTTAATTTTTTAAAAATGCCAAAATCTGCTCTAGAAACCGCAATTCTTAAAATTTCTCAATGAAAATCACATTAGAATACTTCAAATAATTCTACCAATCAATTAATATCATTAGTTGAATTATTTTCTTGGAAAAATTCCCACAAAAATCATCATGATCCCACCCTTGGGAGTTTTTTTTTTTAATTTTTAAAAATGCCAAAATCTGCTCTAGAAACCGCAATTCTTAAAATTTCTCAATGAAAATCACATTAGAATACTTCAAATAATTCTACCAATCAATTAATATCATTAGTTGAATCTTTTTCTTGGAAAAATTCCCACCAAAACTCATCATGATCCCACCCTTGGGAGTTTTTTTTAATTTTTTAAAAATGCCAAAATCTGCTCTAGAAACCGCAATTCTTAAAATTTCTCAATGAAAATCACATTAGAATACTTCAAATAATTCTACCAATCAATTAATATCATTAGTTGAATTTTTTTCTTGGAAAAATTCCCACCAAAACTCATCATGAACCCACCCTTGGGAGTTTTTTTTTTAATTTTTTAAAAATGCCAAAATCTGCTCTAAAAACCGCAATTCTTAAAATTTCTCAATGAAAATCACATTAGAATACTTCAAATAATTCTACCAATCAATTAATATCATTAGTTGAATTTTTTTCTTGGAAAAATTCCCACCAAAACTCATCATGAACCCACCCTTGGGAGTTTTTTTTTTTTAATTTTTTTAAAAAGGCCAAAATCTGCTCTAAAAACCGCAATTCTTAAAATTTCTCAATGAAAATCACATTAGAATACTTCAAATAATTCTACCAATCAATTAATATCATTAGTTGAATTATTTTCTTGGAAAAATTCCCACAAAAATCATTATGATCCCACCCTTGGGAGTTTTTTTTTAATTTTTTAAAAATGCCAAAATCTGCTCTAGAAACCGCAATTCTTAAAATTTCTCAATGAAAATCACATTAGAATACTTCAAATAATTCTACCAATCAATTAATATCATTAGTTGAATTATTTTCTTGGAAAAATTCCCACAAAAATCATCATGATCCCACCCTTGGGAGTTTTTTTTTTTAATTTTTAAAAATGCCAAAATCTGCTCTAGAAACCGCAATTCTTAAAATTTCTCAATGAAAATCACATTAGAATACTTCAAATAATTCTACCAATCAATTAATATCATTAGTTGAATTATTTTCTTGGAAAAATTCCCACAAAAATCATCATGATCCCACCCTTGGGAGTTTTTTTTTAATTTTTTAAAAATGCCAAAATCTGCTCTAGAAACCGCAATTCTTAAAATTTCTCAATGAAAAATTCCCACAAAAATCATCATGATCCCACCCTTGGGAGTTTTTTTTTAATTTTTAAAAAATGCCAAAATCTGCTCTAGAAGCCGCGATTCTTAAAATTTCTCAATGAAAATCACATTAGAATACTTCAAATAATTCTACCAATCAATTAATATCATTAGTTGAATTTTTTTCTTGGAAAAATTCCCACCAAAACTCATCATGATCCCACCCTTGGGAGATTTTTAAATTTTTTAAAAATGCCAAAATCTGCTCTAGAAACCGCAATTCTTAAAATTTCTCAATGAAACTCACATTAGAATACTTCAAATAATTCTGCCAATCAATTAATATCATTAGTTGAATTATTTTCTTGGAAAAATTCCCACAAAAATCATCATGATCCCACCCTTGGGAGTTTTTTTTAATTTTTTAAAAATGCCAAAATCTGCTCTAGAAACCGCAATTCTTAAAATTTCTCAATGAAAATCACATTAGAATACTTCAAATAATTCTACCAATCAATTAATATCATTAGTTGAATTATTTTCTTGGAAAAATTCCCACAAAAATCATCATGATCCCACCCTTGGGAGTTTTTTTAATTTTTTAAAAATGCCAAAATCTGCTCTAGAAACCGCAATTCTTAAAATTTCTCATTGAAAATCACATTAGAATACTTCAAATAATTCAACCAATCAATTAATATCATTAGTTGATTTTTTTTCTTGGAAAAATTCCCACCAAAAATCATCATGATCCCACCCTTGGGAGTTTTTTTTAATTTTTTAAAAATGCCAAAATCTGCTCTAGAAGCCGCAATTCTTAAAATTTCTCAATGAAAATCACATTAGAATACTTCAAATAATTCTACCAATCAATTAATATCATTAGTTGAATTTTTTTCTTGGAAAAATTCCCACCAAAACTCATCATGAACCCACCCTTGGGAGTTTTTTTTTTTAATTTTTTAAAAATGCCAAAATCTGCTCTAAAAACCGCAATTCTTAAAATTTCTCAATGAAAATCACATTAGAATACTTCAAATAATTCTACCAATCAATTAATATCATTAGTTGAATTTTTTCTTGGAAAAATTCCCACAAAAATCATTATGATCCCACCCTTGGGAGTTTTTTTTTAATTTTTTAAAAATGCCAAAATCTGCTCTAGAAACCGCAATTCTTAAAATTTCTCAATGAAACTCACATTAGAATACTTCAAATAATTCTGCCAATCAATTAATATCATTAGTTGAATTATTTTCTTGGAAAAATTCCCACAAAAATCATCATGATCCCACCCTTGGGAGTTTTTTTTTTAATTTTTTAAAAATGCCAAAATCTGCTCTAGAAACCGCAATTCTTAAAATTTCTCAATGAAAATCACATTAGAATACTTCAAATAATTCTACCAATCAATTAATATCATTAGTTGAATTATTTTCTTGGAAAAATTCCCACAAAAATCATCATGATCCCACCCTTGGGAGTTTTTTTTTTAATTTTTAAAAATGCCAAAATCTGCTCTAGAAACCGCAATTCTTAAAATTTCTCAATGAAAATCACATTAGAATACTTCAAATAATTCTACCAATCAATTAATATCATTAGTTGAATTATTTTCTTGGAAAAATTCCCACAAAAATCATCATGATCCCACCCTTGGGAGTTTTTTTAATTTTTTAAAAATGCCAAAATCTGCTCTAGAAACCGCAATTCTTAAAATTTCTCATTGAAAATCACATTAGAATACTTCAAATAATTCAACCAATCAATTAATATCATTAGTTGAATTTTTTTCTTGGAAAAATTCCCACCAAAACTCATCATGAACCCACCCTTGGGAGTTTATTTTTTTAATTTTTTAAAAATGCCAAAATCTGCTCTAAAAACCGCAATTCTTAAAATTTCTCAATGAAAATCACATTAGAATACTTCAAATAATTCTACCAATCAATTAATATCATTAGTTGAATTATTTTCTTGGAAAAATTCCCACAAAAATCATCATGAACCCACCCTTGGGAGTTTTTTTTTTTTTAATTTTTTAAAAATGCCAAAATCTGCTCTAAAAACCGCAATTCTTAAAATTTCTCAATGAAAATCACATTAGAATACTTCAAATAATTCTACCAATCAATTAATATCATTAGTTGAATTATTTTCTTGGAAAAATTCCCACAAAAATCATTATGATCCCACCCTTGGGAGTTTTTTTTTAATTTTTTAAAAATGCCAAAATCTGCTCTAGAAACCGCAATTCTTAAAATTTCTCAATGAAAATCACATTAGAATACTTCAAATAATTCTACCAATCAATTAATATCATTAGTTGAATTATTTTCTTGGAAAAATTCCCACAAAAATCATCATGATCCCACCCTTGGGAGTTTTTTTTTTAATTTTTAAAAATGCCAAAATCTGCTCTAGAAACCGCAATTCTTAAAATTTCTCAATGAAAATCACATTAGAATACTTCAAATAATTCTACCAATCAATTAATATCATTAGTTGAATTATTTTCTTGGAAAAATTCCCACAAAAATCATTATGATCCCACCCTTGGGAGTTTTTTTTTAATTTTTTAAAAATGCCAAAATCTGCTCTAGAAACCGCAATTCTTAAAATTTCTCAATGAAAATCACATTAGAATACTTCAAATAATTCTACCAATCAATTAATATCATTAGTTGAATTATTTTCTTGGAAAAATTCCCACAAAAATCATCATGATCCCACCCTTGGGAGTTTTTTTTTTTAATTTTTAAAAATGCCAAAATCTGCTCTAGAAACCGCAATTCTTAAAATTTCTCAATGAAAATCACATTAGAATACTTCAAATAATTCTACCAATCAATTAATATCATTAGTTGAATCTTTTTCTTGGAAAAATTCCCACCAAAACTCATCATGATCCCACCCTTGGGAGTTTTTTTTAATTTTTTAAAAATGCCAAAATCTGCTCTAGAAACCGCAATTCTTAAAATTTCTCAATGAAAATCACATTAGAATACTTCAAATAATTCTACCAATCAATTAATATCATTAGTTGAATTTTTTTCTTGGAAAAATTCCCACCAAAACTCATCATGAACCCACCCTTGGGAGTTTTTTTTTTTAATTTTTTAAAAATGCCAAAATCTGCTCTAAAAACCGCAATTCTTAAAATTTCTCAATGAAAATCACATTAGAATACTTCAAATAATTCTACCAATCAATTAATATCATTAGTTGAATTTTTTTCTTGGAAAAATTCCCACAAAAATCATCATGATCCCACCCTTGGGAGTTTTTTTTAATTTTTTAAAAATGCCAAAATCTGCTCTAGAAGCCGCAATTCTTAAAATTTCTCAATGAAAATCACATTAGAATACTTCAAATAATTCTACCAATCAATTAATATCATTAGTTGAATTTTTTTCTTGGAAAAATTCCCACCAAAACTCATCATGAACCCACCCTTGGGAGTTTTTTTTTTAATTTTTTAAAAATGCCAAAATCTGCTCTAAAAACCGCAATTCTTAAAATTTCTCAATGAAAATCACATTAGAATACTTCAAGTAATTCTACCAATCAATTAATATCATTAGTTGAATTATTTTCTTGGAAAAATTCCCACCAAAACTCATCATGATCCCACCCTTGGGAGTTTTTTTTTAATTTTTTAAAAATGCCAAAATCTGCTCTAGAAACCGCAATTCTTAAAATTTCTCAATGAAAATCACATTAGAATACTTCAAATAATTCTACCAATCAATTAATATCATTAGTTGAATTATTTTCTTGGAAAAATTCCCACAAAAATCATCATGATCCCACCCTTGGGAGTTTTTTTTTTAATTTTTTAAAAATGCCAAAATCTGCTCTAGAAACCGCAATTCTTAAAATTTCTCAATGAAAATCACATTAGAATACTTCAAATAATTCTACCAATCAATTAATATCATTAGTTGAATTATTTTCTTGGAAAAATTCCCACAAAAATCATCATGATCCCACCCTTGGGAGTTTTTTTTTTAATTTTTAAAAATGCCAAAATCTGCTCTAGAAACCGCAATTCTTAAAATTTCTCAATGAAAATCACATTAGAATACTTCAAATAATTCTACCAATCAATTAATATCATTAGTTGAATTATTTTCTTGGAAAAATTCCCACAAAAATCATCATGATCCCACCCTTGGGAGTTTTTTTTTAATTTTTTAAAAATGCCAAAATCTGCTCTAGAAACCGCAATTCTTAAAATTTCTCAATGAAAATCACATTAGAATACTTCAAATAATTCTACCAATCAATTAATATCATTAGTTGAATTTTTTTCTTGGAAAAATTCCCACCAAAACTCATCATGATCCCACCCTTGGGAGTTTTTTTTTAATTTTTTAAAAATGCCAAAATCTGCTCTAGAAGCCGCAATTCTTAAAATTTCTCAATGAAAATCACATTAGAATACTTCAAATAATTCTACCAATCAATTAATATCATTAGTTGAATTTTTTTCTTGGAAAAATTCCCACCAAAACTCATCATGAACCCACCCTTGGGAGTTTTTTTTTTAATTTTTTAAAAATGCCAAAATCTGCTCTAAAAACCGCAATTCTTAAAATTTCTCAATGAAAATCACATTAGAATACTTCAAATAATTCTACCAATCAATTAATATCATTAGTTGAATTATTTTCTTGGAAAAATTCCCACAAAAATCATTATGATCCCACCCTTGGGAGTTTTTTTTTAATTTTTTAAAAATGCCAAAATCTGCTCTAGAAACCGCAATTCTTAAAATTTCTCAATGAAAATCACATTAGAATACTTCAAATAATTCTACCAATCAATTAATATCATTAGTTGAATTATTTTCTTGGAAAAATTCCCACAAAAATCATCATGATCCCACCCTTGGGAGTTTTTTTTAATTTTTTAAAAATGCCAAAATCTGCTCTAGAAACCGCAATTCTTAAAATTTCTCAATGAAAATCACATTAGAATACTTCAAATAATTCTACCAATCAATTAATATCATTAGTTGAATTATTTTCTTGGAAAAATTCCCACAAAAATCATCATGATCCCACCCTTGGGAGTTTTTTTAATTTTTTAAAAATGCCAAAATCTGCTCTAGAAACCGCAATTCTTAAAATTTCTCATTGAAAATCACATTAGAATACTTCAAATAATTCAACCAATCAATTAATATCATTAGTTGATTTTTTTTCTTGGAAAAATTCCCACCAAAAATCATCATGATCCCACCCTTGGGAGTTTTTTTTAATTTTTTAAAAATGCCAAAATCTGCTCTAGAAGCCGCAATTCTTAAAATTTCTCAATGAAAATGACATTAGAATACTTCAAATAATTCTACCAATCAATTAATATCATTAGTTGAATTATTTTCTTGGAAAAATTCCCACCAAAACTCATCATGATCCCACCCTTGGGAGTTTTTTTTTTAATTTTTTAAAAATTCTAAAATCTGCTCTAGAAGCCGCAATTCTTAAAATTTCTCAATGAAAATCACATTAGAATACTTCAAATAATTCTACCAATCAATTAATATCATTAGTTGAATTTTTTTCTTGGAAAAATTCCCACCAAAACTCATCATGATCCCACCCTTGGGAGATTTTTAGATTTTTTAAAAATGCCAAAATCTGCTCTAGAAACCGCAATTCTTAAAATTTCTCAATGAAAATCACATTAGAATACTTCAAATAATTCTACCAATCAATTAATATCATTAGTTGAATTATTTTCTTGGAAAAATTCCCACAAAAATCATCATGATCCCACCCTTGGGAGTTTTTTTTTAATTTTTTAAAAATGCCAAAATCTGCTCTAGAAACCGCAATTCTTAAAATTTCTCAATGAAAATCACATTAGAATACTTCAAATAATTCTATCAATCAATTAATATCATTAGTTGAATTATTTTCTTGGAAAAATTCCCACAAAAATCATCATGATCCCACCCTTGGGAGTTTTTTTTTTTAATTTTTAAAATTGCCAAAATCTGCTCTAGAAACCGCAATTCTTAAAATTTCTCAATGAAAATCACATTAGAATACTTCAAATAATTCTACCAATCAATTAATATCATTAGTTGAATTTTTTTCTTGGAAAAATTCCCACCAAAACTCATCATGATCCCACCCTTGGGAGTTTTTTTTAATTTTTTAAAAATGCCAAAATCTGCTCTAGAAGCCGCAATTCTTAAAATTTCTCAATGAAAATCACATTAGAATACTTCAAATAATTCTACCAATCAATTAATATCATTAGTAGAATTTTCTTCTTGGAAAAATTCCCACCAAAAATCATCATGATCCCACCCTTGGGAGTTTTTTAATTTTTTAAAAATGCCAAAATCTGCTCTAAAAACCGCAATTCTTAAAATTTCTCAATGAAAATCACATTAGAATACTTCAAATAATTCTATCAATCAATTAATATCATTAGTTGAATTTTTTTCTTGGAAAAATTCCCACAAAAATCATCATGATCCCACCCTTGGGAGTTTTTTTTTTTAATTTTTTAAAAATGCCAAAATCTGCTCTAGAAGCCGCAATTCTTAAAACTTCTCAATGAAAATCACATTAGAATACTTCAAATAATTCTACCAATCAATTAATATCATTAGTTGAATTATTTTCTTGGAAAAATTCCCACAAAAATCATCATGATCCCACCCTTGGGAGTTTTTTTTTTAATTTTTTAAAAATGCCAAAATCTGCTCTAGAAACCGCAATTCTTAAAATTTCTCAATGAAAATCACATTAGAATACTTCAAATAATTCTATCAATCAATTAATATCATTAGTTGAATTATTTTCTTGGAAAAATTCCCACAAAAATCATCATGATCCCACCCTTGGGAGTTTTTTTTTTAATTTTTAAAAATGCCAAAATCTGCTCTAGAAACCGCAATTCTTAAAATTTCTCAATGAAAATCACATTAGAATACTTCAAATAATTCTATCAATCAATTAATATCATTAGTTGAATTATTTTCTTGGAAAAATTCCCACAAAAATCATCATGATCCCACCCTTGGGAGTTTTTTTTTTTAATTTTTAAAAATGCCAAAATCTGCTCTAGAAACCGCAATTCTTAAAATTTCTCAATGAAAATCACATTAGAATACTTCAAATAATTCTACCAATCAATTAATATCATTAGTTGAATTATTTTCTTGGAAAAATTCCCACAAAAATCATCATGATCCCACCCTTGGGAGTTTTTTTTAATTTTTTAAAAATGCCAAAATCTGCTCTAGAAACCGCAATTCTTAAAATTTCTCAATGAAAATCACATTAGAATACTTCAAATAATTCTACCAATCAATTAATATCATTAGTTGAATTATTTTCTTGGAAAAATTCCCACAAAAATCATCATGATCCCACCCTTGGGAGTTTTTTTAATTTTTTAAAAATGCCAAAATCTGCTCTAGAAACCGCAATTCTTAAAATTTCTCATTGAAAATCACATTAGAATACTTCAAATAATTCAACCAATCAATTAATATCATTAGTTGATTTTTTTTCTTGGAAAAATTCCCACCAAAAATCATCATGATCCCACCCTTGGGAGTTTTTTTTAATTTTTTAAAAATGCCAAAATCTGCTCTAGAAGCCGCAATTCTTAAAATTTCTCAATGAAAATCACATTAGAATACTTCAAATAATTCTACCAATCAATTAATATCATTAGTTGAATTATTTTCTTGGAAAAATTCCCACCAAAACTCATCATGATCCCACCCTTGGGAGTTTTTTTTTTAATTTTTTAAAAATTCTAAAATCTGCTCTAGAAGCCGCAATTCTTAAAATTTCTCAATGAAAATCACATTAGAATACTTCAAATAATTCTACCAATCAATTAATATCATTAGTTGAATTTTTTTCTTGGAAAAATTCCCACCAAAACTCATCATGATCCCACCCTTGGGAGATTTTTAGATTTTTTAAAAATGCCAAAATCTGCTCTAGAAACCGCAATTCTTAAAATTTCTCAATGAAAATCACATTAGAATACTTCAAATAATTCTACCAATCAATTAATATCATTAGTTGAATTATTTTCTTGGAAAAATTCCCACAAAAATCATCATGATCCCACCCTTGGGAGTTTTTTTTTAATTTTTTAAAAATGCCAAAATCTGCTCTAGAAACCGCAATTCTTAAAATTTCTCAATGAAAATCACATTAGAATACTTCAAATAATTCTATCAATCAATTAATATCATTAGTTGAATTATTTTCTTGGAAAAATTCCCACAAAAATCATCATGATCCCACCCTTGGGAGTTTTTTTTTTTAATTTTTAAAAATGCCAAAATCTGCTCTAGAAACCGCAATTCTTAAAATTTCTCAATGAAAATCACATTAGAATACTTCAAATAATTCTACCAATCAATTAATATCATTAGTTGAATTTTTTTCTTGGAAAAATTCCCACCAAAACTCATCATGATCCCACCCTTGGGAGTTTTTTTTAATTTTTTAAAAATGCCAAAATCTGCTCTAGAAACCGCAATTCTTAAAATTTCTCAATGAAAATCACATTAGAATACTTCAAATAATTCTATCAATCAATTAATATCATTAGTTGAATTATTTTCTTGGAAAAATTCCCACAAAAATCATCATGATCCCACCCTTGGGAGTTTTTTTTTTTAATTTTTAAAAATGCCAAAATCTGCTCTAGAAACCGCAATTCTTAAAATTTCTCAATGAAAATCACATTAGAATACTTCAAATAATTCTACCAATCAATTAATATCATTAGTTGAATTTTTTTCTTGGAAAAATTCCCACCAAAACTCATCATGATCCCACCCTTGGGAGTTTTTTTTTAATTTTTTAAAAATGCCAAAATCTGCTCTAGAAACCGCAATTCTTAAAATTTCTCAATGAAAATCACATTAGAATACTTCAAATAATTCTACCAATCAATTAATATCATTAGTTGAATTTTTTTCTTGGAAAAATTCCCACAAAAATCATCATGATCCCACCCTTGGGAGTTTTTTTTTAATTTTTTAAAAATGCCAAAATCTGCTCTAGAAACCGCAATTCTTAAAATTTCTCAATGAAAATCACATTAGAATACTTCAAATAATTCTACCAATCAATTAATATCATTAGTTGAATTATTTTCTTGGAAAAATTCCCACAAAAATCATCATGATCCCACCCTTGGGAGTTTTTTTTAATTTTTTAAAAATGCCAAAATCTGATCTAAAAACCGCAATTCTTAAAATTTCTCAATGAAAATCACATTAGACTACTTCAAATAATTCTACCAATCAATTAATATCATTAGTTGAATTATTTTCTTGGAAAAATTCCCACAAAAATCATCATGATCCCACTTTTGGGAGTTTTTTTTTAATTTTTTAAAAATGCCAAAATCTGCTCTAGAAACCGCAATTCTTAAAATTTCTCAATGAAAATCACATTAGAATACTTCAAATAATTCTACCAATCAATTAATATCATTAGTTGAATTATTTTCTTAAAAAATTCCCACCAAAAATCATCATGACCCCACCCTGGAAAGGTTTTTTTTAATTTTTTAAAAATGCCAAAATCTGCTCTAGAAACCGCAATTCTTAAAATTTCTCAATGAAAATCACATTAGAATACTTCAAATATTTCTACCAATCAATTAATATCATTAGTTGAATTTTTTTCTTGGAAAAATTCCCACCAAAACTCAACATGATCCCACCCTTGGGAGTTTTTTAATTTTTTAAAAATGCCAAAATCTGCTCTAAAAACCGCAATTCTTAAAATTTCTCAATGAAAATCACATTAGAATACTTCAAATAATTCTACCAATCAATTAATATCATTAGTTGAATTTTTTTCTTGGAAAAATTCCCACCAAAAATCATCATGATCCCACCCTTGGGAGTTTTTTTTAATTTTTTAAAAATGCCAAAATCTGCTCTAGAAGCCGCAATTATTAAAACTTCTCAATGAAAATCACATTAGAATACTTCATATAATTCTACCAATCAATTAATATCATTAGTTGAATTATTTTCTTGGAAAAATTCCCACAAAAATCATCATGATCCCACCCTTGGGAGTTTTTTTTAATTTTTTAAAAATGCCAAAATCTGCTCTAGAAGCCGCAATTCTTAAAATTTCTCAATGAAAATCACATTAGAATACTTCATATAATTCTACCAATCAATTAATATCATTAGTTGAATTATTTTCTTGGAAAAATTCCCACCAAAAATCATCATGACCCCACCCTTGGAAGGTTTTTTTTAATTTTTTAAAAATGCCAAAATCTGCTCTAGAAACCGCAATTCTTAAAATTTCTCAATTAAAATCACATTAGAATACTTCAAGTAATTCTACCAATCAATTAATATCATTAGTTGAATTTTTTTCTTGGAAAAATTCCCACCAAAAATCATCATGATCCCACCCTTGGGAGTTTTTTTTTAATTTTTTAAAAATGCCAAAATCTGCTCTAGAAGCCGCAATTCTTAAAACTTCTCAATGAAAATCACATTAGAATACTTCAAATAATTCTACCAATCAATTAATATCATTAGTTGAATTATTTTCTTGGAAAAATTCCCACAAAAATCATCATGATCCCACCCTTGGGAGTTTTTTTTAATTTTTTAAAAATGCCAAAATCTGCTCTAAAAACCGCAATTCTTAAAATTTCTCAATGAAAATCACATTAGAATACTTCAAATAAATCTACCAATCAATTAATATCATTAGTTGAATTATTTTCTTGGAAAAATTCCCACAAAAATCATCATGATCCCACCCTTGGGAGTTTTTTTTTTTATTTTTTAAAAATGCCAAAATCTGCTCTAGAAACCGCAATTCTTAAAATTTCTCAATGAAAATCACATTAGAATACTTCAAATAATTCTACCAATCAATTAATATCATTAGTTGAATTTTTTTCTTGGAAAAATTCCCACCAAAAATCATCATGATCCCACCCTTGGGAGTTTTTTTTTTATTTTTTAAAAATGCCAAAATCTGCTCTAGAAGCCGCAATTCTTAAAACTTCTCAATGAAAATCACATTAGAATACTTCAAATAATTCTACCAATCAATTAATATCATTAGTTGAATTATTTTCTTGGAAAAATTCCCACAAAAATCATCATGATCCCACCCTTGGGAGTTTTTTTTAATTTTTTAAAAATGCCAAAATCTGCTCTAAAAACCGCAATTCTTAAAATTTCTCAATGAAAATCACATTAGAATACTTCAAATAAATCTACCAATCAATTAATATCATTAGTTGAATTATTTTCTTGGAAAAATTCCCACAAAAATCATCATGATCCCACCCTTGGGAGTTTTTTTTTTTATTTTTTAAAAATGCTAAAATCTGCTCTAGAAACCGCAATTCTTAAAATTTCTCAATGAAAATCACATCAGAATACTTCAAATAATTCTACCAATCAATTAATATCATTAGTTGAATTTTTTTCTTGGAAAAATTCCCACAAAAATCATCATGATCCCACCCTTGGGAGGTTTTTTTTAATTTTTTAAAAATGCCAAAATCTGCTCTAGAAACCGCAATTCTTAAAATTTCTCAATGAAAATCACATTAGAATACTTCAAATAATTCTATCAATCAATTAATATCATTAGTTGAATTATTTTCTTGGAAAAATTCCCACAAAAATCATCATGATCCCACCCTTGGGAGTTTTTTTTTTTAATTTTTAAAAATGCCAAAATCTGCTCTAGAAACCGCAATTCTTAAAATTTCTCAATGAAAATCACATTAGAATACTTCAAATAATTCTACCAATCAATTAATATCATTAGTTGAATTTTTTTCTTGGAAAAATTCCCACCAAAACTCATCATGATCCCACCCTTGGGAGTTTTTTTTTAATTTTTTAAAAATGCCAAAATCTGCTCTAGAAACCGCAATTCTTAAAATTTCTCAATGAAAATCACATTAGAATACTTCAAATAATTCTACCAATCAATTAATATCATTAGTTGAATTTTTTTCTTGGAAAAATTCCCACAAAAATCATCATGACCCCACCCTGGAAAGGTTTTTTTTAATTTTTTAAAAATGCCAAAATCTGCTCTAGAAACCGCAATTCTTAAAATTTCTCAATGAAAATCACATTAGAATACTTCAAATATTTCTACCAATCAATTAATATCATTAGTTGAATTTTTTTCTTGGAAAAATTCCCACCAAAACTCAACATGATCCCACCCTTGGGAGTTTTTTAATTTTTTAAAAATGCCAAAATCTGCTCTAAAAACCGCAATTCTTAAAATTTCTCAATGAAAATCACATTAGAATACTTCAAATAATTCTACCAATCAATTAATATCATTAGTTGAATTTTTTTCTTGGAAAAATTCCCACCAAAAATCATCATGATCCCACCCTTGGGAGTTTTTTTTAATTTTTTAAAAATGCCAAAATCTGCTCTAGAAGCCGCAATTATTAAAACTTCTCAATGAAAATCACATTAGAATACTTCATATAATTCTACCAATCAATTAATATCATTAGTTGAATTATTTTCTTGGAAAAATTCCCACAAAAATCATCATGATCCCGCCCTTGGGAGTTTTTTTTAATTTTTTAAAAATGCCAAAATCTGCTCTAGAAGCCGCAATTCTTAAAATTTCTCAATGAAAATCACATTAGAATACTTCATATAATTCTACCAATCAATTAATATCATTAGTTGAATTATTTTCTTGGAAAAATTCCCACCAAAAATCATCATGACCCCACCCTTGGAAGGTTTTTTTTAATTTTTTAAAAATGCCAAAATCTGCTCTAGAAACCGCAATTCTTAAAATTTCTCAATTAAAATCACATTAGAATACTTCAAGTAATTCTACCAATCAATTAATATCATTAGTTGAATTTTTTTCTTGGAAAAATTCCCACCAAAAATCATCATGATCCCACCCTTGGGAGTTTTTTTTTAATTTTTTAAAAATGCCAAAATCTGCTCTAGAAGCCGCAATTCTTAAAACTTCTCAATGAAAATCACATTAGAATACTTCAAATAATTCTACCAATCAATTAATATCATTAGTTGAATTATTTTCTTGGAAAAATTCCCACAAAAATCATCATGATCCCACCCTTGGGAGTTTTTTTTAATTTTTTAAAAATGCCAAAATCTGCTCTAAAAACCGCAATTCTTAAAATTTCTCAATGAAAATCACATTAGAATACTTCAAATAAATCTACCAATCAATTAATATCATTAGTTGAATTATTTTCTTGGAAAAATTCCCACAAAAATCATCATGATCCCACCCTTGGGAGTTTTTTTTTTTATTTTTTAAAAATGCCAAAATCTGCTCTAGAAACCGCAATTCTTAAAATTTCTCAATGAAAATCACATTAGAATACTTCAAATAATTCTACCAATCAATTAATATCATTAGTTGAATTTTTTTCTTGGAAAAATTCCCACCAAAAATCATCATGATCCCACCCTTGGGAGTTTTTTTTTTATTTTTTAAAAATGCCAAAATCTGCTCTAGAAGCCGCAATTCTTAAAACTTCTCAATGAAAATCACATTAGAATACTTCAAATAATTCTACCAATCAATTAATATCATTAGTTGAATTATTTTCTTGGAAAAATTCCCACAAAAATCATCATGATCCCACCCTTGGGAGTTTTTTTTAATTTTTTAAAAATGCCAAAATCTGCTCTAAAAACCGCAATTCTTAAAATTTCTCAATGAAAATCACATTAGAATACTTCAAATAAATCTACCAATCAATTAATATCATTAGTTGAATTATTTTCTTGGAAAAATTCCCACAAAAATCATCATGATCCCACCCTTGGGAGTTTTTTTTTTTTTTTATTTTTTAAAAATCCTAAAATCTGCTCTAGAAACCGCAATTCTTAAAATTTCTCAATGAAAATCACATCAGAATACTTCAAATAATTCTACCAATCAATTAATATCATTAGTTGAATTTTTTTCTTGGAAAAATTCCCACAAAAATCATCATGATCCCACCCTTGGGAGGTTTTTTTTAATTTTTTAAAAATGCCAAAATCTGCTCTAGAAACCGCAATTCTTAAAATTTCTCAATGAAAATCACATTAGAATACTTCAAATAATTCTATCAATCAATTAATATCATTAGTTGAATTATTTTCTTGGAAAAATTCCCACAAAAATCATCATGATCCCACCCTTGGGAGTTTTTTTTTTTAATTTTTAAAAATGCCAAAATCTGCTCTAGAAACCGCAATTCTTAAAATTTCTCAATGAAAATCACATTAGAATACTTCAAATAATTCTACCAATCAATTAATATCATTAGTTGAATTTTTTTCTTGGAAAAATTCCCACCAAAACTCATCATGATCCCACCCTTGGGAGTTTTTTTTTTATTTTTTAAAAATGCCAAAATCTGCTCTAGAAGCCGCAATTCTTAAAACTTCTCAATGAAACTCACATTAGAATACTTCAAATAATTCTACCAATCAATTAATATCATTAGTTGAATTATTTTCTTGGAAAAATTCCCACAAAAATCATCATGATCCCACCCTTGGGAGTTTTTTTTAATTTTTTAAAAATGCCAAAATCTGCTCTAAAAACCGCAATTCTTAAAATTTCTCAATGAAAATCACATTAGAATACTTCAAATAAATCTACCAATCAATTAATATCATTAGTTGAATTATTTTCTTGGAAAAATTCCCACAAAAATCATCATGATCCCACCCTTGGGAGTTTTTTTTTTTTATTTTTTAAAAATCCTAAAATCTGCTCTAGAAACCGCAATTCTTAAAATTTCTCAATGAAAATCACATCAGAATACTTCAAATAATTCTACCAATCAATTAATATCATTAGTTGAATTTTTTTCTTGGAAAAATTCCCACAAAAATCATCATGATCCCACCCTTGGGAGGTTTTTTTTAATTTTTTAAAAATGCCAAAATCTGCTCTAGAAACCGCAATTCTTAAAATTTCTCAATGAAAATCACATTAGAATACTTCAAATAATTCTATCAATCAATTAATATCATTAGTTGAATTATTTTCTTGGAAAAATTCCCACAAAAATCATCATGATCCCACCCTTGGGAGTTTTTTTTTTTAATTTTTAAAAATGCCAAAATCTGCTCTAGAAACCGCAATTCTTAAAATTTCTCAATGAAAATCACATTAGAATACTTCAAATAATTCTACCAATCAATTAATATCATTAGTTGAATTTTTTTCTTGGAAAAATTCCCACCAAAACTCATCATGATCCCACCCTTGGAAGTTTTTTAATTTTTTAAAAATGCCAAAATCTGCTCTAAAAACCGCAATTCTTAAAATTTCTCAATGAAAATCACATTAGAATACTTCAAATAATTCTACCAATCAATTAATATCATTAGTTGAATTTTTTTCTTGGAAAAATTCCCACCAAAAATCATCATGATCCCACCCTTGGGAGTTTTTTTTTTAATTTTTTAAAAATGCCAAAATCTGCTCTAGAAGCCGCAATTCTTAAAATTTCTCAATGAAAATCACATTACAATACTTCAAATAATTCTACCAATCAATTAATATCATTAGCTGAATTATTTTCTTGGAAAAATTCCCACAAAAATCATCATGATCCCACCCTTGGGAGTTTTTTTTTAATTTTTTAAAAATGCCAAAATCTGCTCTAAAAACCCCAATTCTTAAAATTTCTCAATGAAAATCAGATTAGAATACTTCAAATAATTCTACCAATCAATTAATATCATTAGTTGAATCTTTTTCTTGGAAAAATTCCCACCAAAACTCATCATGATCCCACCCTTGGGAGTTTTTTTTAATTTTTTAAAAATGCCAAAATCTGCTCTAGAAACCGCAATTCTTAAAATTTCTCAATGAAAATCACATTAGAATACTTCAAATAATTCTACCAATCAATTAATATCATTAGTTGAATTTTTTTCTTGGAAAAATTCCCACCAAAACTCATCATGAACCCACCCTTGGGAGTTTTTTTTTTTTAATTTTTTAAAAATGCCAAAATCTGCTCTAGAAACCGCAATTCTTAAAATTTCTCAATGAAAATCACATTAGAATACTTCAAATAATTCTACCAATCAATTAATATCATTAGTTGAATTATTTTCTTGGAAAAATTCCCACAAAAATCATTATGATCCCACCCTTGGGAGTTTTTTTTTAATTTTTTAAAAATGCCAAAATCTGCTCTAGAAACCGCAATTCTTAAAATTTCTCAATGAAAATCACATTAGAATACTTCAAATAATTCTACCAATCAATTAATATCATTAGTTGAATTATTTTCTTGGAAAAATTCCCACAAAAATCATCATGATCCCACCCTTGGGAGTTTTTTTTTTAATTTTTAAAAATGCCAAAATCTGCTCTAGAAACCGCAATTCTTAAAATTTCTCAATGAAAATCACATTAGAATACTTCAAATAATTCTACCAATCAATTAATATCATTAGTTGAATTATTTTCTTGGAAAAATTCCCACAAAAATCATCATGATCCCACCCTTGGGAGTTTTTTTTTTAATTTTTTAAAAATGCCAAAATCTGCTCTAGAAACCGCAATTCTTAAAATTTCTCAATGAAAATCACATTAGAATACTTCAAATAATTCTACCAATCAATTAATATCATTAGTTGAATTTTTTTCTTGGAAAAATTCCCACCAAAACTCATCATGATCCCACCCTTGGGAGATTTTTAAATTTTTTAAAAATGCCAAAATCTGCTCTAGAAACCGCAATTCTTAAAATTTCTCAATGAAACTCACATTAGAATACTTCAAATAATTCTGCCAATCAATTAATATCATTAGTTGAATTATTTTCTTGGAAAAATTCCCACAAAAATCATCATGATCCCACCCTTGGGAGTTTTTTTTAATTTTTTAAAAATGCCAAAATCTGCTCTAGAAACCGCAATTCTTAAAATTTCTCAATGAAAATCACATTAGAATACTTCAAATAATTCTACCAATCAATTAATATCATTAGTTGAATTATTTTCTTGGAAAAATTCCCACAAAAATCATCATGATCCCACCCTTGGGAGTTTTTTTAATTTTTTAAAAATGCCAAAATCTGCTCTAGAAACCGCAATTCTTAAAATTTCTCATTGAAAATCACATTAGAATACTTCAAATAATTCAACCAATCAATTAATATCATTAGTTGATTTTTTTTCTTGGAAAAATTCCCACCAAAAATCATCATGATCCCACCCTTGGGAGTTTTTTTTAATTTTTTAAAAATGCCAAAATCTGCTCTAGAAGCCGCAATTCTTAAAATTTCTCAATGAAAATCACATTAGAATACTTCAAATAATTCTACCAATCAATTAATATCATTAGTTGAATTTTTTTCTTGGAAAAATTCCCACCAAAACTCATCATGAACCCACCCTTGGGAGTTTTTTTTTTTAATTTTTTAAAAATGCCAAAATCTGCTCTAAAAACCGCAATTCTTAAAATTTCTCAATGAAAATCACATTAGAATACTTCAAATAATTCTACCAATCAATTAATATCATTAGTTGAATTATTTTCTTGGAAAAATTCCCACAAAAATCATTATGATCCCACCCTTGGGAGTTTTTTTTTAATTTTTTAAAAATGCCAAAATCTGCTCTAGAAACCGCAATTCTTAAAATTTCTCAATGAAAATCACATTAGAATACTTCAAATAATTCTACCAATCAATTAATATCATTAGTTGAATTATTTTCTTGGAAAAATTCCCACAAAAATCATCATGATCCCACCCTTGGGAGTTTTTTTTTTAATTTTTAAAAATGCCAAAATCTGCTCTAGAAACCGCAATTCTTAAAATTTCTCAATGAAAATCACATTAGAATACTTCAAATAATTCTACCAATCAATTAATATCATTAGTTGAATTATTTTCTTGGAAAAATTCCCACAAAAATCATCATGATCCCACCCTTGGGAGTTTTTTTTTAATTTTTTAAAAATGCCAAAATCTGCTCTAGAAACCGCAATTCTTAAAATTTCTCAATGAAAATCACATTAGAATACTTCAAATAATTCTACCAATCAATTAATATCATTAGTTGAATTTTTTTCTTGGAAAAATTCCCACCAAAACTCATCATGATCCCACCCTTGGGAGATTTTTAAATTTTTTAAAAATGCCAAAATCTGCTCTAGAAACCGCAATTCTTAAAATTTCTCAATGAAACTCACATTAGAATACTTCAAATAATTCTACCAATCAATTAATATCATTAGTTGAATTATTTTCTTGGAAAAATTCCCACAAAAATCATCATGATCCCACCCTTGGGAGTTTTTTTTTAATTTTTTAAAAATGCCAAAATCTGCTCTAGAAACCGCAATTCTTAAAATTTCTCAATGAAAATCACATTAGAATACTTCAAATAATTCTACCAATCAATTAATATCATTAGTTGAATTATTTTCTTGGAAAAATTCCCACAAAAATCATCATGATCCCACCCTTGGGAGTTTTTTTAATTTTTTAAAAATGCCAAAATCTGCTCTAGAAACCGCAATTCTTAAAATTTCTCATTGAAAATCACATTAGAATACTTCAAATAATTCAACCAATCAATTAATATCATTAGTTGATTTTTTTTCTTGGAAAAATTCCCACCAAAAATCATCATGATCCCACCCTTGGGAGTTTTTTTTAATTTTTTAAAAATGCCAAAATCTGCTCTAGAAGCCGCAATTCTTAAAATTTCTCAATGAAAATCACATTAGAATACTTCAAATAATTCTACCAATCAATTAATATCATTAGTTGAATTATTTTCTTGGAAAAATTCCCACCAAAACTCATCATGATCCCACCCTTGGGAGTTTTTTTTTTTTAATTTTTTAAAAATTCTAAAATCTGCTCTAGAAGCCGCAATTCTTAAAATTTCTCAATGAAAATCACATTAGAATACTTCAAATAATTCTACCAATCAATTAATATCATTAGTTGAATTTTTTTCTTGGAAAAATTCCCACCAAAACTCATCATGATCCCACCCTTGGGAGATTTTTAAATTTTTTAAAAATGCCAAAATCTGCTCTAGAAACCGCAATTCTTAAAATTTCTCAATGAAAATCACATTAGAATACTTCAAATAATTCTACCAATCAATTAATATCATTAGTTGAATTATTTTCTTGGAAAAATTCCCACAAAAATCATCATGATCCCACCCTTGGGAGTTTTTTTTTAATTTTTTAAAAATGCCAAAATCTGCTCTAGAAACCGCAATTCTTAAAATTTCTCAATGAAAATCACATTAGAATACTTCAAATAATTCTATCAATCAATTAATATCATTAGTTGAATTATTTTCTTGGAAAAATTCCCACAAAAATCATCATGATCCCACCCTTGGGAGTTTTTTTTTTTAATTTTTAAAAATGCCAAAATCTGCTCTAGAAACCGCAATTCTTAAAATTTCTCAATGAAAATCACATTAGAATACTTCAAATAATTCTACCAATCAATTAATATCATTAGTTGAATTTTTTTCTTGGAAAAATTCCCACCAAAACTCATCATGATCCCACCCTTGGGAGTTTTTTTTAATTTTTTAAAAATGCCAAAATCTGCTCTAGAAGCCGCAATTCTTAAAATTTCTCAATGAAAATCACATTAGAATACTTCAAATAATTCTACCAATCAATTAATATCATTAGTTGAATTTTATTCTTGGAAAAATTCCCACCAAAAATCATCATGATCCCACCCTTGGGAGTTTTTTAATTTTTTAAAAATGCCAAAATCTGCTCTAAAAACCGCAATTCTTAAAATTTCTCAATGAAAATCACATTAGAATACTTCAAATAATTCTATCAATCAATTAATATCATTAGTTGAATTTTTTTCTTGGAAAAATTCCCACAAAAATCATCATGATCCCACCCTTGGGAGTTTTTTTTTTTAATTTTTTAAAAATGCCAAAATCTGCTCTAGAAGCCGCAATTCTTAAAACTTCTCAATGAAAATCACATTAGAATACTTCAAATAATTCTACCAATCAATTAATATCATTAGTTGAATTATTTTCTTGGAAAAATTCCCACAAAAATCATCATGATCCCACCCTTGGGAGTTTTTTTTTTAATTTTTTAAAAATGCCAAAATCTGCTCTAGAAACCGCAATTCTTAAAATTTCTCAATGAAAATCACATTAGAATACTTCAAATAATTCTATCAATCAATTAATATCATTAGTTGAATTATTTTCTTGGAAAAATTCCCACAAAAATCATCATGATCCCACCCTTGGGAGTTTTTTTTTTTAATTTTTAAAAATGCCAAAATCTGCTCTAGAAACCGCAATTCTTAAAATTTCTCAATGAAAATCACATTAGAATACTTCAAATAATTCTACCAATCAATTAATATCATTAGTTGAATTTTTTTCTTGGAAAAATTCCCACCAAAACTCATCATGATCCCACCCTTGGGAGTTTTTTTTTAATTTTTTAAAAATGCCAAAATCTGCTCTAGAAACCGCAATTCTTAAAATTTCTCAATGAAAATCACATTAGAATACTTCAAATAATTCTACCAATCAATTAATATCATTAGTTGAATTTTTTTCTTGGAAAAATTCCCACAAAAATCATCATGATCCCACCCTTGGGAGTTTTTTTTTAATTTTTTAAAAATGCCAAAATCTGCTCTAGAAACCGCAATTCTTAAAATTTCTCAATGAAAATCACATTAGAATACTTCAAATAATTCTACCAATCAATTAATATCATTAGTTGAATTATTTTCTTGGAAAAATTCCCACAAAAATCATCATGATCCCACCCCTGGGAGTTTTTTTTAATTTTTTAAAAATGCCAAAATCTGATCTAAAAACCGCAATTCTTAAAATTTCTCAATGAAAATCACATTAGACTACTTCAAATAATTCTACCAATCAATTAATATCATTAGTTGAATTATTTTCTTGGAAAAATTCCCACAAAAATCATCATGATCCCACTTTTGGGAGTTTTTTTTTAATTTTTTAAAAATGCCAAAATCTGCTCTAGAAACCGCAATTCTTAAAATTTCTCAATGAAAATCACATTAGAATACTTCAAATAATTCTACCAATCAATTAATATCATTAGTTGAATTTTTTTCTTGGAAAAATTCCCACCAAAACTCAACATGATCCCACCCTTGGGAGTTTTTTAATTTTTTAAAAATGCCAAAATCTGCTCTAAAAACCGCAATTCTTAAAATTTCTCAATGAAAATCACATTAGAATACTTCAAATAATTCTACCAATCAATTAATATCATTAGTTGAATTTTTTTCTTGGAAAAATTAACACCAAAAATCATCATGATCCCACACTTGGGAGTTTTTTTTAATTTTTTAAAAATGCCAAAATCTGCTCTAGAAGCCGCAATTATTAAAACTTCTCAATGAAAATCACATTAGAATACTTCATATAATTCTACCAATCAATTAATATCATTAGTTGAATTATTTTCTTGGAAAAATTCCCACCAAAAATCATCATGACCCCACCCTTGGAAGGTTTTTTTTAATTTTTTAAAAATGCCAAAATCTGCTCTAGAAGCCGCAATTCTTAAAATTTCTCAATGAAAATCACATTAGAATACTTCAAATAATTCTACCAATCAATTAATATCATTAGTTGAATTTTTTTCTTGGAAAAATTCCCACCAAAACTCATCATGAACCCACCCTTGGGAGTTTTTTTTTTTAATTTTTTAAAAATGCCAAAATCTGCTCTAAAAACCGCAATTCTTAAAATTTCTCAATGAAAATCACATTAGAATACTTCAAATAATTCTACCAATCAATTAATATCATTAGTTGAATTATTTTCTTGGAAAAATTCCCACAAAAATCATTATGATCCCACCCTTGGGAGTTTTTTTTTAATTTTTTAAAAATGCCAAAATCTGCTCTAGAAACCGCAATTCTTAAAATTTCTCAATGAAAATCACATTAGAATACTTCAAATAATTCTACCAATCAATTAATATCATTAGTTGAATTATTTTCTTGGAAAAATTCCCACAAAAATCATCATGATCCCACCCTTGGGAGTTTTTTTTTTTAATTTTTAAAAATGCCAAAATCTGCTCTAGAAACCGCAATTCTTAAAATTTCTCAATGAAAATCACATTAGAATACTTCAAATAATTCTACCAATCAATTAATATCATTAGTTGAATTATTTTCTTGGAAAAATTCCCACAAAAATCATCATGATCCCACCCTTGGGAGTTTTTTTTTAATTTTTTAAAAATGCCAAAATCTGCTCTAGAAACCGCAATTCTTAAAATTTCTCAATGAAAATCACATTAGAATACTTCAAATAATTCTACCAATCAATTAATATCATTAGTTGAATTTTTTTCTTGGAAAAATTCCCACCAAAACTCATCATGATCCCACCCTTGGGAGATTTTTAAATTTTTTAAAAATGCCAAAATCTGCTCTAGAAACCGCAATTCTTAAAATTTCTCAATGAAACTCACATTAGAATACTTCAAATAATTCTACCAATCAATTAATATCATTAGTTGAATTATTTTCTTGGAAAAATTCCCACAAAAATCATCATGATCCCACCCTTGGGAGTTTTTTTTAATTTTTTAAAAATGCCAAAATCTGCTCTAGAAACCGCAATTCTTAAAATTTCTCAATGAAAATCACATTAGAATACTTCAAATAATTCTACCAATCAATTAATATCATTAGTTGAATTATTTTCTTGGAAAAATTCCCACAAAAATCATCATGATCCCACCCTTGGGAGTTTTTTTAATTTTTTAAAAATGCCAAAATCTGCTCTAGAAACCGCAATTCTTAAAATTTCTCATTGAAAATCACATTAGAATACTTCAAATAATTCAACCAATCAATTAATATCATTAGTTGATTTTTTTTCTTGGAAAAATTCCCACCAAAAATCATCATGATCCCACCCTTGGGAGTTTTTTTTAATTTTTTAAAAATGCCAAAATCTGCTCTAGAAGCCGCAATTCTTAAAATTTCTCAATGAAAATCACATTAGAATACTTCAAATAATTCTACCAATCAATTAATATCATTAGTTGAATTTTTTTCTTGGAAAAATTCCCACCAAAACTCATCATGATCCCACCCTTGGGAGATTTTTAAATTTTTTAAAAATTCTAAAATCTGCTCTAGAAGCCGCAATTCTTAAAATTTCTCAATGAAAATCACATTAGAATACTTCAAATAATTCTACCAATCAATTAATATCATTAGTTGAATTATTTTCTTGGAAAAATTCCCACAAAAATCATCATGATCCCACCCTTGGGAGTTTTTTTTAAATTTTTTAAAAATGCCAAAATCTGCTCTAGAAACCGCAATTCTTAAAATTTCTCAATGAAAATCACATTAGAATACTTCAAATAATTCTATCAATCAATTAATATCATTAGTTGAATTATTTTCTTGGAAAAATTCCCACAAAAATCATCATGATCCCACCCTTGGGAGTTTTTTTTTTTAATTTTTAAAAATGCCAAAATCTGCTCTAGAAACCGCAATTCTTAAAATTTCTCAATGAAAATCACATTAGAATACTTCAAATAATTCTACCAATCAATTAATATCATTAGTTGAATTTTTTTCTTGGAAAAATTCCCACCAAAACTCATCATGATCCCACCCTTGGGAGATTTTTAAATTTTTTAAAAATGCCAAAATCTGCTCTAGAAACCGCAATTCTTAAAATTTCTCAATGAAAATCACATTAGAATACTTCAAATAATTCTACCAATCAATTAATATCATTAGTTGAATTATTTTCTTGGAAAAATTCCCACAAAAATCATCATGATCCCACCCTTGGGAGTTTTTTTTAAATTTTTTAAAAATGCCAAAATCTGCTCTAGAAACCGCAATTCTTAAAATTTCTCAATGAAAATCACATTAGAATACTTCAAATAATTCTATCAATCAATTAATATCATTAGTTGAATTATTTTCTTGGAAAAATTCCCACAAAAATCATCATGATCCCACCCTTGGGAGTTTTTTTTTTTAATTTTTAAAAATGCCAAAATCTGCTCTAGAAACCGCAATTCTTAAAATTTCTCAATGAAAATCACATTAGAATACTTCAAATAATTCTACCAATCAATTAATATCATTAGTTGAATTTTTTTCTTGGAAAAATTCCCACCAAAACTCATCATGATCCCACCCTTGGGAGTTTTTTTTAATTTTTTAAAAATGCCAAAATCTGCTCTAGAAGCCGCAATTCTTAAAATTTCTCAATGAAAATCACATTAGAATACTTCAAATAATTCTACCAATCAATTAATATCATTAGTTGAATTTTCTTCTTGGAAAAATTCCCACCAAAAATCATCATGATCCCACCCTTGGGAGTTTTTTAATTTTTTAAAAATGCCAAAATCTGCTCTAAAAACCGCAATTCTTAAAATTTCTCAATGAAAATCACATTAGAATACTTCAAATAATTCTATCAATCAATTAATATCATTAGTTGAATTTTTTTCTTGGAAAAATTCCCACAAAAATCATCATGATCCCACCCTTGGGAGTTTTTTTTTTAATTTTTAAAAATGCCAAAATCTGCTCTAGAAACCGCAATTCTTAAAATTTCTCAATGAAAATCACATTAGAATACTTCAAATAATTCTACCAATCAATTAATATCATTAGTTGAATTTTTTTCTTGGAAAAATTCCCACCAAAACTCATCATGATCCCACCCTTGGGAGTTTTTTTTAATTTTTTAAAAATGCCAAAATCTGCTCTAGAAGCCGCAATTATTAAAACTTCTCAATGAAAATCACATTAGAATACTTCAAATAATTCTACCAATCAATTAATATCATTAGTTGAATTATTTTCTTGGAAAAATTCCCACAAAAATCATCATGATCCCACCCTTGGGAGTTTTTTTTTAATTTTTTAAAAATGCCAAAATCTGCTCTAGAAGCCGCAATTCTTAAAATTTCTCAATGAAAATCACATTAGAATACTTCATATAATTCTACCAATCAATTAATATCATTAGTTGAATTATTTTCTTGGAAAAATTCCCACCAAAAATCATCATGACCCCACCCTTGGAAGGTTTTTTTTAATTTTTTAAAAATGCCAAAATCTGCTCTAGAAATCGCAATTCTTAAAATTTCTCAATGAAAATCACATTAGAATACTTCAAGTAATTCTACCAACCAATTAATATCATTAGTTGAATTTTTTTCTTGGAAAAATTCCCACCAAAAATCATCATGATCCCACCCTTGAAAGGTTTTTTTTAATTTTTTAAAAATGCCAAAATCTGCTCTAGAAGCCGCAATTCTTAAAATTTCTCAATGAAAATCACATTAGAATACTTCAAATAATTCTACCAATCAACTAATATCATTAGTTGAATTATTTTCTTGGAAAAATTCCCACAAAAATCATCATGATCCCACCCTTGGGAGTTTTTTTTAATTTTTTAAAAATGCCAAAATCTGCTCTAAAAACCGCAATTCTTAAAATTTCTCAATGAAAATCACATTAGAATACTTCAAATAATTCTACCAATCAATTAATATCATTAGTTGAATTATTTTCTTGGAAAAATTCCCACAAAAATCATCATGATCCCACCCTTGGGAGTTTTTTTTTTATTTTTTAAAAATGCCAAAATCTGCTCTAGAAACCGCAATTCTTAAAATTTCTCAATGAAAATCACATTAGAATACTTCAAATAATTCTACCAATCAATTAATATCATTAGTTGAATTTTTTTCTTGGAAAAATTCCCACCAAAAATCATCATGATCCCACCCTTGGGAGTTTTTTTTTTTAATTTTTTAAAAATGCCAAAATCTGTTCTAGAAGCCGCAATTCTTAAAATTTCTCAATGAAAATCACATTAGAATACTTCAAATAATTCTACCAATCAATTAATATCATTAGTTGAATTTTTTTCTTGGAAAAATTCCCACCAAAACTCATCATGATCCCACCCTTGGGAGTTTTTTTTAATTTTTTAAAAATGCCAAAATCTGCTCTAGAAACCGCAATTCTTAAAATTTCTCAATGAAAATCACATTAGAATACTTCAAATAATTCTACCAATCAATTAATATCATTAGTTGAATTATTTTCTTGGAAAAATTCCCACAAAAATCATCAAGATCCCACCCTTGGGAGTTTTTTTTTAATTTTTAAAAATGCCAAAATCTGCTCTAGAAACCGCAATTATTAAAATTTCTCAATGAAAATCACATTAGAATACTTCAAATAATTCTACCAATCAATTAATATCATTAGTTGAATTTTTTTCTTGGAAAAATTCCCACAAAAATCATCATGATCCCACCCTTGGAAGGTTTTTTTTAATTTTTTAAAAATGCCAAAATCTGCTCTAGAAGCCGCAATTCTTAAAATTTCTCAATGAAAATCACATTATAATACTTCAAATAATTCTACCAATCAATTAATATCATTAGTTGAATTTTCTTCTTGGAAAAATTCCCACCAAAAATCATCATGATCCCACCCTTGTGAGTTTTATAATTTTTTAAAAATGCCAAAATCTGCTCTAAAAACCGCAATTCTTAAAATTTCTCAATGAAAATCACATTAGAATACTTCAAATAATTCTACCAATCAATTAATATCATTAGTTGAATTTTTTTCTTGGAAAAATTCCCACCAAAAATCATCATGATCCCACCCTTGGGAGTTTTTTTTTTATTTTTTTAAAAATGCCAAAATCTGCTCTAGAAGCCGCAATTCTTAAAATTTCTCAATGAAAATCACATTAGAATACTTCAAATAATTCTACCAATCAATTAATATCATTAGTTGAATTATTTTCTTGGAAAAATTCCCACAAAAATCATCATGATCCCACCCTTGGGAGTTTTTTTTAATTTTTTAAAAATGCCAAAATCTGCTCTAAAAACCGCAATTCTTAAAATTTCTCAATGAAAATCACATTAGAATACTTCAAATAATTCTACCAATCAATTAATATCATTAGTTGAATTATTTTCTTGGAAAAATTCCCACAAAAATCATCATGATCCCACCCTTGGGAGTTTTTTTTTAATTTTTTAAAAATGCCAAAATCTGCTCTAGAAACCGCAATTCTTAAAATTTCTCAATGAAAATCACATTAGAATACTTCAAATAATTCTACCAATCAATTAATATAATTAGTTGAATTATTTTCTTAAAAAATTCCCACCAAAAATCATCATGACCCCACCCTTGAAAGGTTTTTTTTAATTTTTTAAAAATGCCAAAATCTGCTCTAGAAACCGCAATTCTTAAAATTTCTCAATGAAAATCACATTAGAATACTTCAAATAATTCTACCAATCAATTAATATCATTAGTTGAATTATTTTCTTGGAAAAATTCCCACCAAAACTCATCATGATCCCACCCTTGGGAGTTTTTTAATTTTTTAAAAATGCCAAAATCTGCTCTAAAAACCGCAATTCTTAAAATTTCTCAATGAAAATCACATTAGAATACTTCAAATAATTCTACCAATCAATTAATATCATTAGTTGAATTTTTTTCTTGGAAAAATTCCCACCAAAAATCATCATGATCCCACCCTTGGGAGTTTTTTTTAATTTTTTAAAAATGCCAAAATCTGCTCTAGAAGCCGCAATTATTAAAATTTCTCAATGAAAATCACATTAGAATACTTCATATAATTCTACCAATCAATTAATATCATTAGTTGAATTATTTTCTTGGAAAAATTCCCACAAAAATCATCATGATCCCACCCATGGGAGTTTTTTTTTAATTTTTTAAAAATGCCAAAATCTGCTCTAGAAGCCGCAATTCTTAAAATTTCTCAATGAAAATCACATTAGAATACTTCATATAATTCTACCAATCAATTAATATCATTAGTTGAATTATTTTCTTGGAAAAATTCCCACCAAAAATCATCATGACCCCACCCTTGGAAGGTTTTTTTTAATTTTTTAAAAATGCCAAAATCTGCTCTAGAAACCGCAATTCTTAAAATTTCTCAATGAAAATCACATTAGAATACTTCAAGTAATTCTACCAATCAATTAATATCATTAGTTGAATTTTTTTCTTGGAAAAATTCCCACCAAAAATCATCATGATCCCACCCTTGGGAGTTTTTTTTTTAATTTTTTTAAAAATGCCAAAATCTGCTCTAGAAGCCGCAATTCTTAAAACTTCTCAATGAAAATCACATTAAAATACTTCAAATAATTCTACCAATCAATTAATATCATTAGTTGAATTATTTTCTTGGAAAAATTCCCACAAAAATCATCATGATCCCACCCTTGGGAGTTTTTTTTAATTTTTTAAAAATGCCAAAATCTGCTCTAAAAACCGCAATTCTTAAAATTTCTCAATGAAAATCACATTAGAATACTTCAAATAAATCTACCAATCAATTAATATCATTAGTTGAATTATTTTCTTGGAAAAATTCCCACAAAAATCATCATGATCCCACCCTTGGGAGTTTTTTTTTAATTTTTTAAAAATGCCAAAATCTGCTCTAGAAACCGCAATTCTTAAAATTTCTCAATGAAAATCACATTAGAATACTTCAAATAATTCTACCAATCAATTAATATCATTAGTTGAATTTTTTTCTTGGAAAAATTCCCACCAAAAATCATCATGATCCCACCCTTGGGAGTTTTTTTTTTTTAATTTTTTAAAAATGCCAAAATCTGTTCTAGAAGCCGCAATTCTTAAAATTTCTCAATGAAAATCACATTAGAATACTTCAAATAATTCTACCAATCAATTAATATCATTAGTTGAATTTTTTTCTTGGAAAAATTCCCACCAAAAATCATCATGATCCCACCCTTGGGAGTTTTTTTTAATTTTTTAAAAATGCCAAAATCTGCTCTAGAAACCGCAATTCTTAAAATTTCTCAATGAAAATCACATTAGAATACTTCAAATAATTCTACCAATCAATTAATATCATTAGTTGAATTTTTTTCTTGGAAAAATTCCCACCAAAACTCATCATGATCCCACCCTTGGGAGTTTTTTAATTTTTTAAAAATGCCAAAATCTGCTCTAAAAACCGCAATTCTTAAAATTTCTCAATGAAAATCACATTAGAATACTTCAAATAATTCTATCAATCAATTAATATCATTAGTTGAATTATTTTCTTGGAAAAATTCCCACAAAAATCATCATGATCCCACCCTTGGGAGTTTTTTTTTTTAATTTTTAAAAATGCCAAAATCTGCTCTAGAAACCGCAATTCTTAAAATTTCTCAATGAAAATCACATTAGAATACTTCAAATAATTCTACCAATCAATTAATATCATTAGTTGAATTTTTTTCTTGGAAAAATTCCCACCAAAACTCATCATGATCCCACCCTTGGGAGTTTTTTTTTAATTTTTTAAAAATGCCAAAATCTGCTCTAGAAACCGCAATTCTTAAAATTTCTCAATGAAAATCACATTAGTATACTTCAAATAATTCTACCAATCAATTAATATCATTAGTTGAATTATTTTCTTGGAAAAATTCCCACAAAAATCATCAAGATCCCACCCTTGGGAGTTTTTTTTTAATTTTTAAAAATGCCAAAATCTGCTCTAGAAACCGCAATTATTAAAATTTCTCAATGAAAATCACATTAGAATACTTCAAATAATTCTACCAATCAATTAATATCATTAGTTGAATTTTTTTCTTGGAAAAATTCCCACAAAAATCATCATGATCCCACCCTTGGGAGTTTTTTTTAATTTTTTAAAAATGCCAAAATCTGCTCTAGAAGCCGCAATTCTTAAAATTTCTCAATGAAAATCACATTATAATACTTCAAATAATTCTACCAATCAATTAATATC
This sequence comes from Phlebotomus papatasi, assembly GCF_024763615.1. NCBI lineage: Eukaryota > Metazoa > Arthropoda > Insecta > Diptera > Psychodidae > Phlebotomus > Phlebotomus papatasi. The sequence continues at coordinate 336,848 of NW_026604420.1, forward strand.
ATTAGTTGAATTTTCTTCTTGGAAAAATTCCCACCAAAAATCATCATGATCCCACCCTTGTGAGTTTTTTAATTTTTTAAAAATGCCAAAATCTGCTCTAAAAACCGCAATTCTTAAAATTTCTCAATGAAAATCACATTAGAATACTTCAAATAATTCTACCAATCAATTAATATCATTAGTTGAATTTTCTTCTTGGAAAAATTCCCACCAAAAATCATCATGATCCCACCCTTGTGAGTTTTTTAATTTTTTAAAAATGCCAAAATCTGCTCTAAAAACCGCAATTCTTAAAATTTCTCAATGAAAATCACATTAGAATACTTCAAATAATTCTACCAATCAATTAATATCATTAGTTGAATTATTTTCTTGGAAAAATTCCCACAAAAATCATCATGATCCCACCCTTGGGAGTTTTTTTTTAATTTTTTAAAAATGCCAAAATCTGCTCTAGAAACCGCAATTCTTAAAATTTCTCAATGAAAATCACATTAGAATACTTCAAATAATTCTACCAATCAATTAATATCATTAGTTGAATTATTTTCTTAAAAAATTCCCACCAAAAATCATCATGACCCCACCCTTGAAAGGTTTTTCTTAATTTTTTAAAAATGCCAAAATCTGCTCTAGAAACCGCAATTCTTAAAATTTCTCAATGAAAATCACATTAGAATACTTCAAATAATTCTACCAATCAATTAATATCATTAGTTGAATTATTTTCTTGGAAAAATTCCCACCAAAACTCATCATGATCCCACCCTTGGGAGTTTTTAATTTTTTAAAAATGCCAAAATCTGCTCTAAAAACCGCAATTCTTAAAATTTCTCAATGAAAATCACATTAGAATACTTCAAATAATTCTACCAATCAATTAATATCATTAGTTGAATTTTTTTCTTGGAAAAATTCCCACCAAAAATCATCATGATCCCACCCTTGGGAGTTTTTTTTAATTTTTTAAAAATGCCAAAATCTGCTCTAGAAGCCGCAATTATTAAAACTTCTCATTGAAAATCACATTAGAATACTTCATATAATTCTAACAATCAATTAATATCATTAGTTGAATTATTTTCTTGGAAAAATTCCCACAAAAATCATCATGATCCCACCCTTGGGAGTTTTTTTTTAATTTTTTAAAAATGCCAAAATCTGCTCTAGAAGCCGCAATTCTTAAAATTTCTCAATGAAAATCACATTAGAATACTTCATATAATTCTACCAATCAATTAATATCATTAGTTGAATTATTTTCTTGGAAAAATTCCCACCAAAAATCATCATGACCCCACCCTTGGAAGGTTTTTTTTTAATTTTTTAAAAATGCCAAAATCTGCTCTAGAAACCGCAATTCTTAAAATTTCTCAATGAAAATCACATTAGAATACTTCAAGTAATTCTACCAATCAATTAATATCATTAGTTGAATTTTTTTCTTGGAAAAATTTTCACCAAAAATCATCATGATCCCACCCTTGGGAGTTTTTTTTTTAATTTTTTAAAAATGCCAAAATCTGCTCTAGAAGCCGCAATTCTTAAAACTTCTCAATGAAAATCACATTAGAATACTTCAAATAATTCTACCAATCAATTAATATCATTAGTTGAATTATTTTCTTGGAAAAATTCCCACAAAAATCATCATGATCCCACCCTTGGGAGTTTTTTTTAATTTTTTAAAAATGCCAAAATCTGCTCTAAAAACCGCAATTCTTAAAATTTCTCAATGAAAATCACATTAGAATACTTCAAATAAATCTACCAATCAATTAATATCATTAGTTGAATTATTTTCTTGGAAAAATTCCCACAAAAATCATCATGATCCCACCCTTGGGAGTTTTTTTTTTATTTTTTAAAAATGCCAAAATCTGCTCTACAAACCGCAATTCTTAAAATTTCTCAATGAAAATCACATTAGAATACTTCAAATAATTCTACCAATCAATTAATATCATTAGTTGAATTTTTTTCTTGGAAAAAATCCCACCAAAACTCATCATGATCCCACCCTTGGGAGTTTTTTTTAATTTTTTAAAAATGACAAGATCTGCTCTAGAAACCGCAATTCTTAAAATTTCTCAATGAAAATCACATTAGAATACTTCAAATAATTCTACCAATCAATTAATATCATTAGTTGAATTATTTTCTTGGAAAAATTCCCACAAAAATCATTATGATCCCACCCTTGGGAGTTTTTTTTTAATTTTTAAAAATGCCAAAATCTGCTCTAGAAACCGCAATTATTAAAATTTCTAAATGAAAATCACATTAGAATACTTCAAATAATTCTACCAATCAATTAATATCATTAGTTGAATTTTTTTCTTGGAAAAATTCCCACAAAAATCATCATGATCCCACCCTTGGGAGTTTTTTTTAATTTTTTAAAAATGCCAAAATCTGCTCTAGAAACCGCAATTCTTAAAATTTCTCAATGAAAATCACATTAGAATACTTCAAATAATTCTACCAATCAATTAATATCATTAGTTGAATTATTTTCTTGGAAAAATTCCCACCAAAAATCATCATGATCCCACCCTTGGGAGTTTTTTTTAATTTTTTAAAAATGCCAAAATCTGCTCTAAAAACCGCAATTCTTAAAATTTCTCAATGAAAATCACATTAGAATACTTCAAGTAATTCTATCAATCAATTAATATCATTAGTTGAATTTTTTTCTTGGAAAAATTCCCACCAAAAATCATCATGACCCCACCCTTGAAAGGTTTTTTTTAATTTTTTAAAAATGCCAAAATCTGCTCTAGAAACCGCAATTCTTAAAATTTCTCAATGAAAATCACATTAGAATACTTCAAATAATTCTACCAATCAATTAATATCATTAGTTGAATTATTTTCTTGGAAAAATTCCCACAAAAATCATCATGATCCCACCCTTGGGAGTTTTTTTTTAATTTTTTAAAAATGCCAAAATGTGCTCTAAAAACCGCAATTCTTAAAATTTCTCAATGAAAATCACATTAGAATACTTCAAATAATTCTATCAATCAATTAATATCATTAGTTGAATTATTTTCTTGGAAAAATTCCCACAAAAATCATCATGATCCCACCCTTGGGAGTTTTTTTTTTAATTTTTAAAAATGCCAAAATCTGCTCTAGAAACCGCAATTCTTAAAATTTCTCAATGAAAATCACATTAGAATACTTCAAATAATTCTACCAATCAATTAATATCATTAGTTGAAGTTTTTTCTTGGAAAAATTCCCACCAAAACTCATCATGATCCCACCCTTGGGAGTTTTTTTTTAATTTTTTAAAAATGCCAAAATCTGCTCTAAAAACCGCAATTCTTAAAATTTCTCAATGAAAATCACATTAGAATACTTCAAGTAATTCTACCAATCAATTAATATCATTAGTTGAATTTTTTTCTTGGAAAAATTCCCACCAAAAATCATCATGATCCCACCCTTGGGAGTTTTTTTTTAATTTTTTAAAAATGCCAAAATCTGCTCTAGAAGCCGCAATTCTTAAAACTTCTCAATGAAAATCACATTAGAATACTTCAAATAATTCTACCAATCAATTAATATCATTAGTTGAATTATTTTCTTGGAAAAATTCCCACAAAAATCATCATGATCCCACCCTTGGGAGTTTTTTTTAATTTTTTAAAAATGCCAAAATCTGCTCTAAAAACCGCAATTCTTAAAATTTCTCAATGAAAATTACATTAGAATACTTCAAATAATTCTACCAATCAATTAATATCATTAGTTGAATTATTTTCTTGGAAAAATTCCCACAAAAATCATAATGATCCCACCCTTGGGAGTTTTTTTTTTTTATTTTTTAAAAATGCCAAAATCTGCTCTAGAAACCGCAATTCTTAAAATTTCTCAATGAAAATCACATTAGAAAACTTCAAATAATTCTACCAATCAATTAATATCATTAGTTGAATTTTTTTCTTGGAAAAATTCCCACCAAAAATCATCATGATCCCACCCTTGGGAGTTTTTTTTTTAATTTTTTAAAAATGCCAAAATCTGTTCTAGAAGCCGCAATTCTTAAAATTTCTCAATGAAAATCACATTAGAATACTTCAAATAATTCTACCAATCAATTAATATCATTAGTTGAATTTTTTTCTTGGAAAAATTCCCACCAAAACTCATCATGATCCCACCCTTGGGAGTTTTTTTTTAATTTTTTAAAAATGCCAAAATCTGCTCTAGAAACCGCAATTCTTAAAATTTCTCAATGAAAATCACATTAGAATACTTCAAATAATTCTACCAATCAATTAATATCATTAGTTGAATTATTTTCTTGGAAAAATTCCCACAAAAATCATCATGATCCCACCCTTGGGAGTTTTTTTTAATTTTTTAAAAATGCCAAAATCTGCTCTAAAAACCGCAATTCTTAAAATTTCTCAATGAAAATCACATTAGAATACTTCAAATAATTCTACCAATCAATTAATATCATTAGTTGAATTATTTTCTTGGAAAAATTCCCACAAAAATCATCATGATCCCACCCTTGAGAGTTTTTCTTTAATTTTTTAAAAATGCCAAAATCTGCTCTAGAAACCGCAATTCTTAAAATTTCTCAATGAAAATCACATTAGAATACTTCAAATAATTCTACCAATCAATTAATATCATTAGTTGAATTATTTTCTTAAAAAATTCCCACCAAAAATCATCATGACCCCACCCTTGAAAGGTTTTTTTTTAATTTTTTAAAAATGCCAAAATCTGCTCTAGAAACCTCAATTCTTAAAATTTCTCAATGAAAATCACATTAGAATACTTCAAATAATTCTACCAATCAATTAATATCATTAGTTGAATTATTTTCTTGGAAAAATTCCCACCAAAACTCATCATGATCCCACCCTTGGGAGTTTTTTAATTTTTTAAAAATGCCAAAATCTGCTCTAAAAACCGCAATTCTTAAAATTTCTCAATGAAAATCACATTAGAATACTTCAAATAATTCTACCAATCAATTAATATCATTAGTTGAATTTTTTTCTTGGAAAAATTCCCACCAAAAATCATCATGATCCCACCCTTGGGAGTTTTTTTTAATTTTTTAAAAATGCCAAAATCTGCTCTAGAAGCCGCAATTATTAAAACTTCTTAATGAAAATCACATTAGAATACTTCATATAATTCTACCAATCAATTAATATCATTAGTTGAATTATTTTCTTGGAAAAATTCCCACAAAAATCATCATGATCCCACCCTTGGGAGTTTTTTTTAATTTTTTAAAAATGCCAAAATCTGCTCTAAAAACCGCAATTCTTAAAATTTCTCAATGAAAATTACATTAGAATACTTCAAATAATTCTACCAATCAATTAATATCATTAGTTGAATTATTTTCTTGGAAAAATTCCCACCAAAAATCATCATGATCCCACACTTGGGAGTTTTTTTTTTTTTAATTTTTTAAAAATGCCAAAATCTGTTCTAGAAGCCGCAATTCTTAAAATTTCTCAATGAAAATCACATTAGAATACTTCAAATAATTCTACCAATCAATTAATATCATTAGTTGAATTTTTGTCTTGGAAAAATTCCCAACAAAACTCATCATGATCCCACCCTTGGGAGTTTTTTTTTAATTTTTTAAAAATGCCAAAATCTGCTCTAGAAACCGCAATTCTTAAAATTTCTCAATGAAAATCACATTAGAATACTTCAAATAATTCTACCAATCAATTAATATCATTAGTTGAATTTTTTTCTTGGAAAAATTCCCACAAAAATCATCATGATCCCACCCTTGGGAGTTTTTTTTTAATTTTTTAAAAATGCCAAAATCTGCTCTAGAAACCGCAATTCTCAAAATTTCTCAATGAAAATCACATTAGAATACTTCAAATAATTCTACCAATCAATTAATATCATTAGTTGAATTATTTTCTTGGAAAAATTCCCACAAAAATCATCATGATCCCACCCTTGGGAGTTTTTTTTTTAATTTTTAAAAATGCCAAAATCTGCTCTAGAAACCGCAATTCTTAAAATTTCTCAATGAAAATCACATTAGAATACTTCAAATAATTCTACCAATCAATTAATATCATTAGTTGAATTTTTTTCTTGGAAAAATTCCCACCAAAACTCATCATGATCCCACCCTTGGGAGTTTTTTTTTAATTTTTTAAAAATGCCAAAATCTGCTCTAGAAACCGCAATTCTTAAAATTTCTCAATGAAAATCACATTAGAATACTTCAAATAATTCTACCAATCAATTAATATCATTAGTTGAATTTTTTTCTTGGAAAAATTCCCACAAAAATCATCATGATCCCACCCTTGGGAGTTTTTTTTTTAATTTTTTAAAAATGCCAAAATCTGCTCTAGAAACCGCAATTCTTAAAATTTCTCAATGAAAATCACATTAGAATACTTCAAATAATTCTACCAATCAATTAATATCATTAGTTGATTTTTTTCTTGGAAAAATTCCCACCAAAACTCATCATGATCCCACCCTTGGGAGTTTTTTAATTTTTTAAAAATGCCAAAATCTGCTCTAAAAACCGCAATTCTTAAAATTTCTCAATGAAAATCACATTGGAATACTTCAAATAATTCTACCAATCAATTAATATCATTAGTTGAATTTTTTTCTTGGAAAAATTCCCACCAAAAATCATCATGATCCCACCCTTGGGAGTTTTTTTTTAATTTTTTAAAAATGCCAAAATCTGCTCTAGAAGCCGCAATTCTTAAAATTTCTCAATGAAAATCACATTAGAATACTTCAAATAATTCTACCAATCAATTAATATCATTAGTTCAATTATTTTCTTGGAAAAATTCCCACAAAAATCATCATGATCCCACCCTTGGGAGTTTTTTTTAATTTTTTAAAAATGCCAAAATCTGCTCTAAAAACCGCAATTCTTAAAATTTCTCAATGAAAATCACATTAGAATACTTCAAATAATTCTACCAATCAATTAATATCATTAGTTGAATTATTTTCTTGGAAAAATTCCCACAAAAATCATCATGATCCCACTTTTGGGAGTTTTTTTTTAATTTTTTAAAAATGCCAAAATCTGCTCTAGAAACCGCAATTCTTAAAATTTCTCAATGAAAATCACATTAGAATACTTCAAATAATTCTACCAATCAATTAATATCATTAGTTGAATTATTTTCTTAAAAAATTCCCACAAAAATCATCATGACCCCACCCTGGAAAGGTTTTTTTTTAATTTTTTAAAAATGCCAAAATCTGCTCTAGAAACCGCAATTCTTAAAATTTCTCAATGAAAATCACATTAGAATACTTCAAATAATTCTACCAATCAATTAATATCATTAGTTGAATTATTTTCTTGGAAAAATTCCCACCAAAACTCAACATGATCCCACCCTTGGGAGTTTTTTAATTTTTTAAAAATGCCAAAATCTGCTCTAAAAACCGCAATTCTTAAAATTTCTCAATGAAAATCACATTAGAATACTTCAAATAATTCTACCAATCAATTAATATCATTAGTTGAATTTTTTTCTTGGAAAAATTCCCACCAAAAATCATCATGATCCCACCCTTGGGAGTTTTTTTTAATTTTTTAAAAATGCCAAAATCTGCTCTAGAAGCCGCAATTATTAAAACTTCTCAATGAAAATCACATTAGAATACTTCATATAATTCTACCAATCAATTAATATCATTAGTTGAATTATTTTCTTGGAAAAAATCCCACAAAAATCATCATGATCCCACCCTTGGGAGTTTTTTTTTAATTTTTTAAAAATGCCAAAATCTGCTCTAGAAGCCGCAATTCTTAAAATTTCTCAATGAAAATCACATTAGAATACTTCATATAATTCTACCAATCAATTAATATCATTAGTTGAATTATTTTCTTGGAAAAAATCCCACCAAAAATCATCATGACCCCACCCTTGGAAGGTTTTTTTTAATTTTTTAAAAATGCCAAAATCTGCTCTAGAAACCGCAATTCTTAAAATTTCTCAATTAAAATCACATTAGAATACTTCAAGTAATTCTACCAATTAATTAATATCATTAGTTGATTTTTTTTCTTGGAAAAATTCCCACCAAAAATCATCATGATCCCACACTTGGTAGTTTTTTTTTTATTTTTTAAAAATGCCAAAATCTGCTCTAGAAGCCGCAATTCTTAAAACTTCTCAATGAAAATCACATTAGAATACTTCAAATAATTCTACCAATCAATTAATATCATTAGTTGAATTATTTTCTTGGAAAAATTCCCACAAAAATCACCATGATCCCACCCTTGGGAGTTTTTTTTAATTTTTTAAAAATGCCAAAATCTGCTCTAAAAACCGCAATTCTTAAAATTTCTCAATGAAAATCACATTAGAATACTTCAAATAAATCTACCAATCAATTAATATCATTAGTTGAATTATTTTCTTGGAAAAATTCCCACAAAAATCATCATGATCCCACCCTTGGGAGTTTTTTTTTATTTTTTAAAAATGCCAAAATCTGCTCTAGAAACCGCAATTCTTAAAATTTCTCAATGAAAATCACATTAGAATACTTCAAATAATTCTACCAATCAATTAATATCATTAGTTGAATTTTTTTCTTGGAAAAATTCCCACCAAAAATCATCATGATCCCACCCTTGGGAGTTTTTTTTTATTTTTTAAAAATGCCAAAATCTGCTCTAGAAGCCGCAATTCTTAAAACTTCTCAATGAAAATCACATTAGAATACTTCAAATAATTCTACCAATCAATTAATATCATTAGTTGAATTATTTTCTTGGAAAAATTCCCACAAAAATCATCATGATCCCACCCTTGGGAGTTTTCATTAATTTTTTAAAAATGCCAAAATCTGCTCTAAAAACCGCAATTCTTAAAATTTCTCAATGAAAATCAAATTAGAATACTTCAAATAAATCTACCAATCAATTAATATCATTAGTTGAATTATTTTCTTGGAAAAATTCCCACAAAAATCATCATGATCCCACCCTTGGGAGTTTTTTTTTTTATTTTTTAAAAATGCCAAAATCTGCTCTAGAAACCGCAATTCTTAAAATTTCTCAATGAAAATCACATTAGAATACTTCAAATAATTCTACCAATCAATTAATATCATTAGTTGAATTTTTTTCTTGGAAAAATTCCCACAAAAATCATCATGATCCCACCCTTGGGAGGTTTTTTTTAATTTTTTATAAATGCCAAAATCTGCTCTAGAAACCGCAATTCTTAAAATTTCTCAATGAAAATCACATTAGAATACTTCAAATAATTCTATCAATCAATTAATATCATTAGTTGAATTATTTTCTTGGAAAAATTCCCACAAAAATCATCATGATCCCACCCTTGGGAGTTTTTTTTTTAATTTTTAAAAATGCCAAAATCTGCTCTAGAAACCGCAATTCTTAAAATTTCTCAATGAAAATCACATTAGAATACTTCAAATAATTCTACCAATCAATTAATATCATTAGTTGAATTTTTTTCTTGGAAAAATTCCCACCAAAACTCATCATGATCCCACCCTTGGGAGTTTTTTTTTAATTTTTTAAAAATGCCAAAATCTGCTCTAGAAACCGCAATTCTTAAAATTTCTCAATGAAAATCACATTAGAATACTTCAAATAATTCTACCAATCAATTAATATCATTAGTTGAATTTTTTTCTTGGAAAAATTCCCACAAAAATCATCATGATCCCACCCTTGGGAGGTTTTTTTTAATTTTTTAAAAATGCCAAAATCTGCTCTAGAAACCGCAATTCTTAAAATTTCTCAATGAAAATCACATTAGAATACTTCAAATAATTCTACCAATCAATTAATATCATTAGTTGAATTTTTTTCTTGTAAAAATTCCCACCAAAACTCATCATGATCCCACCCTTGGGAGTTTTTTAATTTTTTAAAAATGCCAAAATCTGCTCTAAAAACCGCAATTCTTAAAATTTCTCAATGAAAATCACATTAGAATACTTCAAATAATTCTACCAATCAATTAATATCATTAGTTGAATTTTTTCTTGGAAAAATTCCCACCAAAAATCATCATGATCCCACCCTTGGGAGTTTTTTTTTTAATTTTTTAAAAATGCCAAAATCTGCTCTAGAAGCCGCAATTCTTAAAATTTCTCAATGAAAATCACATTACAATACTTCAAATAATTCTACCAATCAATTAATATCATTAGTTGAATTATTTTCTTGGAAAAATTCCCACAAAAATCATCATGATCCCACCCTTGGGAGTTTTTTTTTAATTTTTTAAAAATGCCAAAATCTGCTCTAAAAACCGCAATTCTTAAAATTTCTCAATGAAAATCACATAAGAATACTTCAAATAATTCTACCAATCAATTAATATCATTAGTTGAATCTTTTTCTTGGAAAAATTCCCACCAAAACTCATCATGATCCCACCCTTGGGAGTTTTTTTTTAATTTTTTTAAAAATGCCAAAATCTGCTCTAGAAACCGCAATTCTTAAAATTTCTCAATGAAAATCACATTAGAATACTTCAAATAATTCTACCAATCAATTAATATCATTAGTTGAATTTTTTTCTTGGAAAAATTCCCACCAAAACTCATCATGATCCCACCCTTGGGAGTTTTTTTTTTTAATTTTTTAAAAATGCCAAAATCTGCTCTAAAAACCGCAATTCTTAAAATTTCTCAATGAAAATCACATTAGAATACTTCAAATAATTCTACCAATCAATTAATATCATTAGTTGAATTATTTTCTTGGAAAAATTCCCACAAAAATCATTATGATCCCACCCTTGGGAGTTTTTTTTTAATTTTTTAAAAATGCCAAAATCTGCTCTAGAAACCGCAATTCTTAAAATTTCTCAATGAAAATCACATTAGAATACTTCAAATAATTCTACCAATCAATTAATATCATTAGTTGAATTATTTTCTTGGAAAAATTCCCACAAAAATCATCATGATCCCACCCTTGGGAGTTTTTTTTTAATTTTTAAAAATGCCAAAATCTGCTCTAGAAACCGCAATTCTTAAAATTTCTCAATGAAAATCACATTAGAATACTTCAAATAATTCTACCAATCAATTAATATCATTAGTTGAATTTTTTTCTTGGAAAAATTCCCACCAAAACTCATCATGATCCCACCCTTGGGAGATTTTTAAATTTTTTAAAAATCCCGAAATCTGCTCTAGAAACCGCAATTCTTAAAATTTCTCAATGAAACTCACATTAGAACACTTCAAATAATTCTACCAATCAATTAATATCATTAGTTGAATTATTTTCTTGGAAAAATTCCCACAAAAATCATCATGATCCCACCCTTGGGAGTTTTTTTTAATTTTTTAAAAATGCCAAAATCTGCTCTAGAAACCGCAATTCTTAAAATTTCTCAATGAAAATCACATTAGAATACTTCAAATAATTCTACCAATCAATTAATATCATTAGTTGAATTATTTTCTTGGAAAAATTCCCACAAAAATCATCATGATCCCACCCTTGGGAGTTTTTTTAATTTTTTAAAAATGCCAAAATCTGCTCTAGAAACCGCAATTCTTAAAATTTCTCAATGAAAATCACATTAGAATACTTCAAATAATTCAACCAATCAATTAATATCATTAGTTGAATTTTTTTCTTGGAAAAATTCCCACCAAAAATCATCATGATCCCACCCTTGGGAGTTTTTTTTAATTTTTTAAAAATGCCAAAATCTGCTCTAGAAGCCGCAATTCTTAAAATTTCTCAATGAAAATCACATTAGAATACTTCAAATAATTCTACCAATCAATTAATATCATTAGTTGAATTATTTTCTTGGAAAAATTCCCACCAAAACTCATCATGATCCCACCCTTGGGAGTTTTTTTTTTTAATTTTTTAAAAATTCTAAAATCTGCTCTAGAAGCCGCAATTCTTAAAATTTCTCAATGAAAATCACATTAGAATACTTCAAATAATTCTACCAATCACTTAATATCATTAGTTGAATTTTTTTCTTGGAAAAATTCCCACCAAAACTCATCATGATCCCACCCTTGGGAGATTCTTAAATTTTTTAAAAATGCCAAAATCTGCTCTAGAAACCGCAATTCTTAAAATTTCTCAATGAAAATCACATTAGAATACTTCAAATAATTCTACCAATCAATTAATATCATTAGTTGAATTATTTTCTTGGAAAAATTCCCACAAAAATCATCATGATCCCACCCTTGGGAGTTTTTTTTTAATTTTTTACAAATTCTAAAATCTGCTCTAGAAGCCGCAATTCTTAAAATTTCTCAATGAAAATCACATTAGAATACTTCAAATAATTCTACCAATCAATTAATATCATTAGTTGAATTTTTTTCTTGGAAAAATTCCCACCAAAAATCATCATGATCCCACCCTTGGGAGTTTTTTAATTTTTTAAAAATGCCAAAATCTGCTCTAAAACCGCAATTCTTAAAATTTCTCAATGAAAATCACATTAGAATACTTCAAATAATTCTATCAATCAATTAATATCATTAGTTGAATTATTTTCTCGGAAAAATTCCCACAAAAATCATCATGATCCCACCCTTGGGAGTTTTTTTTTTTAATTTTTAAAAAATGCCAAAATCTGCTCTACAAACCGCAATTCTTAAAATTTCTCAATGAAAATCACATTAGAATACTTCAAATAATTCTACCAATCAATTAATATCATTAGTTGAATTTTTTTCTTGGAAAAATTCCCACAAAAACTCATCATGATCCCACCCTTGGGAGTTTTTTTTAATTTTTTAAAAATGCCAAAATCTGCTCTAGAAGCCGCAATTCTTAAAATTTCTCAATGAAAATCACATTAGAATACTTCAAATAATTCTACCAATCAATTAATATCATTAGTTGAATTTTCTTCTTGGAAAAATTCCCACCAAAAATCATCATGATCCCACCCTTGGGAGTTTTTTAATTTTTTAAAAATGCCAAAATCTGCTCTAAAAACCGCAATTCTTAAAATTTCTCAATGAAAATCACATTAGAATACTTCAAATAATTCTATCAATCAATTAATATCATTAGTTGAATTTTTTTCTTGGAAAAATTCCCACAAAAATCATCATGATCCCACCCTTGGGAGTTTTTTTTTTAATTTTTAAAAATGCCAAAATCTGCTCTAGAAACCGCAATTCTTAAAATTTCTCAATGAAAATCACATTAGAATACTTCAAATAATTCTACCAATCAATTAATATCATTAGTTGAATTTTTTTCTTGGAAAAATTCCCACCAAAACTCATCATGATCCCACCCTTGGGAGTTTTTTTTAATTTTTCAAAAATGCCAAAATCTGCTCTAGAAGCCGCAATTATTAAAACTTCTCAATGAAAATCACATTAGAATACTTCAAATAATTCTACCAATCAATTAATATCATTAGTTGAATTATTTTCTTGGAAAAATTCCCACAAAAATCATCATGATCCCACCCTTGGGAGTTTTTTTTTTAATTTTTTAAAAATGCCAAAATCTGCTCTAGAAGCCGCAATTCTTAAAATTTCTCAATGAAAATCACATTAGAATACTTCATATAATTCTACCAATCAATTAATATCATTAGTTGAATTATTTTCTTGGAAAAATTCCCACCAAAAATCATCATGACCCCACCCTTGGAAGGTTTTTTTTTTAATTTTTTAAAAATGCCAAAATCTGCTCTAGAAATCGCAATTCTTAAAATTTCTCAATGAAAATCACATTAGAATACTTCAAGTAATTCTACCAACCAATTAATATCATTAGTTGAATTTTTTTCTTGGAAAAATTCCCACCAAAAATCATCATGATCCCACCCTTGAAAGGTTTTTTTTAATTTTTTAAAAATGCCAAAATCTGCTCTAGAAGCCGCAATTCTTAAAACTTCTCAATGAAAATCACATTAGAATACTTCAAATAATTCTACCAATCAATTAATATCATTAGTTGAATTATTTTCTTGGAAAAATTCCTACAAAAATCATCATGATCCCACCCTTGGGAGTTTTTTTTAATTTTTTAAAAATGCCAAAATCTGCTCTAAAAACCGCAATTCTTAAAATTTCTCAATGAAAATCACATTAGAATACTTCAAATAATTCTACCAATCAATTAATATCATTAGTTGAATTATTTTCTTGGAAAAATTCCCACAAAAATCATCATGATCCCACCATTGGGAGTTTTTTTTTTTAATTTTTAAAAATGCCAAAATCTGCTCTAGAAACCGCAATTCTTAAAATTTCTCAATGAAAATCACATTAGAATACTTCAAATAATTCTACCAATCAATTAATATCATTAGTTGAATTTTTTTCTTGGAAAAATTCCCACCAAAAATCATCATGATCCCACCCTTGGGAGTTTTTTTTTTTAATTTTTTAAAAATGCCAAAATCTGTTCTAGAAGCCGCAATTCTTAAAATTTCTCAATGAAAATCACATTAGAATACTTCAAATAATTCTACCAATCAATTAATATCATTAGTTGAATTTTTTTCTTGGAAAAATTCCCACCAAAACTCATCATGATCCCACCCTTGGGAGTTTTTTTTAATTTTTTAAAAATGCCAAAATCTGCTCTAGAAACCGCAATTCTTAAAATTTCTCAATGAAAATCACATTAGAATACTTCAAATAATTCTACCAATCAATTAATATCATTAGTTGAATTATTTTCTTGGAAAAATTCCCACAAAAATCATCAAGATCCCACCCTTGGGAGTTTTTTTTTAATTTTTAAAAATGCCAAAATCTGCTCTAGAAACCGCAATTATTAAAATTTCTCAATGAAAATCACATTAGAATACTTCAAATAATTCTACCAATCAATTAATATCATTAGTTGAATTATTTTCTTGGAAAAATTCCCACAAAAATCATCATGATCCCACCCTTGGGAGTTTTTTTTAATTTTTTAAAAATGCCAAAATCTGCTCTAAAAACCGCAATTCTTAAAATTTCTCAATGAAAATCACATTAGAATACTTCAAATAAATCTACCAATCAATTAATATCATTAGTTGAATTATTTTCTTGGAAAAATTCCCACAAAAATCATCATGATCCCACCCTTGGGAGTTTTTTTTTTTATTTTTTAAAAATGCCAAAATCTGCTCTAGAAACCGCAATTCTTAAAATTTCTCAATGAAAATCACATTAGAATACTTCAAATAATTCTACCAATCAATTAATATCATTAGTTGAATTTTTTTCTTGGAAAAATTCCCACCAAAACTCATCATGATCCCACCCTTGGGAGTTTTTTTTTTAATTTTTTAAAAATGCCAAAATCTGTTCTAGAAGCCGCAATTCTTAAAATTTCTCAATGAAAATCACATTAGAATACTTCAAATAATTCTACCAATCAATTAATATCATTAGTTGAATTTTTTTCTTGGAAAAATTCCCACCAAAACTCATCATGATCCCACCCTTGGGAGTTTTTTTTTAATTTTTTAAAAATGCCAAAATCTGCTCTAGAAACCGCAATTCTTAAAATTTCTCAATGAAAATCACATTAGAATACTTCAAATAATTCTACCAATCAATTAATATCATTAGTTGAATTATTTTCTTGGAAAAATTCCCACAAAAATCATCAAGATCCCACCCTTGGGAGTTTTTTTTAATTTTTAAAAATGCCAAAATCTGCTCTAGAAACCGCAATTCTTAAAATTTCTCAATGAAAATCACATTAGAATACTTCAAATAATTCTACCAATCAATTAATATCATTAGTTGAATTATTTTCTTGGAAAAATTCCCACAAAAATCATCATGATCCCACCCTTGGGAGTTTTTTTTAATTTTTTAAAAATGCCAAAATCTGCTCTAGAAACCGCAATTCTTAAAATTTCTCAATGAAAATCACATTAGAATACTTCAAATAATTCTACCAATCAATTAATATCATTAGTTGAATTTTTTTCTTGGAAAAATTCCCACCAAAACTCATCATGATCCCACCCTTGGGAGTTTTTTAATTTTTTAAAAATGCCAAAATCTGCTCTAAAAACCGCAATTCTTAAAATTTCTCAATGAAAATCACATTAGAATACTTCAAATAATTCTATCAATCAATTAATATCATTAGTTGAATTATTTTCTTGGAAAAATTCCCACAAAAATCATCATGATCCCACCCTTGGGAGTTTTTTTTTTTAATTTTTAAAAATGCCAAAATCTGCTCTAGAAACCGCAATTCTTAAAATTTCTCAATGAAAATCACATTAGAATACTTCAAATAATTCTACCAATCAATTAATATCATTAGTTGAATTTTTTCTTGGAAAAATTCCCACCAAAACTCATCATGATCCCACCCTTGGGAGTTTTTTTTAATTTTTTAAAAATGCCAAAATCTGCTCTAGAAACCGCAATTCTTAAAATTTCTCAATGAAAATCACATTAGAATACTTCAAGTAATTCTACCAATCAATTAATATCATTAGTTGAATTTTTTTCTTGGAAAAATTCCCACAAAAATCATCATGATCCCACCCTTGGGAGTTTTTTTTTAATTTTTTAAAAATGCCAAAATCTGCTCTAGAAGCCGCAATTCTTAAAACTTCTCAATGAAAATCACATTAGAATACTTCAAATAATTCTACCAATCAATTAATATCATTAGTTGAATTATTTTCTTGGAAAAATTCCCACAAAAATCATCATGATCCCACCCTTGGGAGTTTTTTTTAATTTTTTAAAAATGCCAAAATCTGCTCTAAAAACCGCAATTCTTAAAATTTCTCAATGAAAATCACATTAGAATACTTCAAATAATTCTACCAATCAATTAATATCATTAGTTGAATTATTTTCTTGGAAAAATTCCCACAAAAATCATCATGATCCCACCCTTGGGAGTTTTTTTTTTATTTTTTAAAAATGCCAAAATCTGCTCTAGAAACCGCAATTCTTAGAATTTCTCAATGAAAATCACATTAGAATACTTCAAATAATTCTACCAATCAATTAATATCATTAGTTGAATTTTTTTCTTGGAAAAATTCCCACCAAAAATCATCATGATCCCACCCTTGGGAGTTTTTTTTTTAATTTTTTAAAAATGCCAAAATCTGTTCTAGAAGCCGCAATTCTTAAAATTTCTCAATGAAAATCACATTAGAATACTTCAAATAATTCTACCAATCAATTAATATCATTAGTTGAATTTTTTTCTTGGAAAAATTCCCACCAAAACAAAAATCATCATGATCCCACCCTTGGGAGTTTTTTTTAATTTTTTAAAAATGCCAAAATCTGCTCTAGAAACCGCAATTCTTAAAATTTCTTAATGAAAATCACATTAGAATACTTCAAATAATTCTACCAATCAATTAATATCATTAGTTGAATTATTTTCTTGGAAAAATTCCCACAAAAATCATCAAGATCCCACCCTTGGGAGTTTTTTTTTAATTTTTAAAAATGCCAAAATCTGCTCTAGAAACCGCAATTATTAAAATTTCTCAATGAAAATCACATTAGAATACTTCAAATAATTCTACCAATCAATTAATATCATTAGTTGAATTTTTTTCTTGGAAAAATTCCCACAAAAATCATCATGATCCCACCCTTGGGAGTTTTTTTTAATTTTTTAAAAATGCCAAAATCTGCTCTAGAAGCCGCAATTCTTAAAATTTCTCAATGAAAATCACATTATAATACTTCAAATAATTCTACCAATCAATTAATATCATTAGTTGAATTTTTTTCTTGGAAAAATTCCCACCAAGAATCATCATGATCCCACCCTTGTGAGTTTTTTAATTTTTTAAAAATGCCAAAATCTGCTCTAAAAACCGCAATTCTTAAAATTTCTCAATGAAAATCACATTAGAATACTTCATATAATTCTACCAATCAATTAATATCATTAGTTGAATTTTTTTCTTGGAAAAATTCCCACCAAAAATCATCATGATCCCACCCTTGGGAGTTTTTTTTTAATTTTTTAAAAATGCCAAAATCTGCTCTAGACGCCGCAATTCTTAAAATTTCTCAATGAAAATCACATTAGAATACTTCAAATAATTCTACCAATCAATTAATATCATTAGTTGAATTATTTTCTTGGAAAAATTCCCACAAAAATCATCATGATCCCACCCTTGGGAGTTTTTTTTAATTTTTTAAAAATGCCAAAATCTGCTCTAAAAACCGCAATTCTTAAAATTTCTCAATGAAAATCACATTAGAATACTTCAAATAATTCTACCAATCAATTAATATCATTAGTTGAATTATTTTCTTGGAAAAATTCCCACAAAAATCATCATGATCCCACCCTTGGGAGTTTTTTTTTTTAATTTTTTAAAAATGCCAAAATCTGCTCTAGAAACCGCAATTCTTAAAATTTCTCAATGAAAATCACATTAGAATACTTCAAATAATTCTACCAATCAATTAATATCATTAGTTGAATTATTTTCTTAAAAAATTCCCACCAAAAATCATCATGACCCCACCCTTGAAAGGTTTTTCTTAATTTTTTAAAAATGCCAAAATCTGCTCTAGAAACCGCAATTCTTAAAATTTCTCAATGAAAATCACATTAGAATACTTCAAATAATTCTACCAATCAATTAATATCATTAGTTGAATTATTTTCTTGGAAAAATTCCCACCAAAACTCATCATGATCCCACCCTTGGGAGTTTTTTAATTTTTTAAAAATGCCAAAATCTGCTCTAAAAACCGCAATTCTTAAAATTTCTCAATGAAAATCACATTAGAATACTTCAAATAATTCTACCAATCAATTAATATCATTAGTTGAATTTTTTTCTTGGAAAAATTCCCACCAAAAATCATCATGATCCCACCCTTGGGAGTTTTTTTTAATTTTTTAAAAATGCCAAAATCTGCTCTAGAAGCCGCAATTATTAAAACTTCTCAATGAAAATCACATTAGAATACTTCATATAATTCTAACAATCAATTAATATCATTAGTTGAATTATTTTCTTGGAAAAATTCCCACAAAAATCATCATGATCCCACCCTTGGGAGTTTTTTTTTAATTTTTTAAAAATGCCAAAATCTGCTCTAGAAGCCGCAATTCTTAAAATTTCTCAATGAAAATCACATTAGAATACTTCATATAATTCTACCAATCAATTAATATCATTAGTTGAATTATTTTCTTGGAAAAATTCCCACCAAAAATCATCATGACCCCACCCTTGGAAGGTTTTTTTTTAATTTTTAAAAATGCCAAAATCTGCTCTAGAAACCGCAATTCTTAAAATTTCTCAATGAAAATCACATTAGAATACTTCAAGTAATTCTACCAATCAATTAATATCATTAGTTGAATTTTTTTCTTGGAAAAATTCCCACCAAAAATCATCATGATCCCACCCTTGGGAGTTTTTTTTTAATTTTTTAAAAATGCCAAAATCTGCTCTAGAAGCCGCAATTCTTAAAACTTCTCAATGAAAATCACATTAGAATACTTCAAATAATTCTACCAATCAATTAATATCATTAGTTGAATTATTTTCTTGGAAAAATTCCCACAAAAATCATCATGATCCCACCCTTGGGAGTTTTTTTTAATTTTTTAAAAATGCCAAAATCTGCTCTAAAAACCGCAATTCTTAAAATTTCTCAATGAAAATCACATTAGAATACTTCAAATAAATCTACTAATCAATTAATATCATTAGTTGAATTATTTTCTTGGAAAAATTCCCACAAAAATCATCATGATCCCACCCTTGGGAGTTTTTTTTTTATTTTTTAAAAATGCCAAAATCTGCTCTAGAAACCGCAATTCTTAAAATTTCTCAATGAAAATCACATTAGAATACTTCAAATAATTCTACCAATCAATTAATATCATTAGTTGAATTTTTTTCTTGGAAAAATTCCCACCAAAACTCATCATGATCCCACCCTTGGGAGTTTTTTTTAATTTTTTAAAAATGCCAAAATCTGCTCTAGAAACCGCAATTCTTAAAATTTCTCAATGAAAATCACATTAGAATACTTCAAATAATTCTACCAATCAATTAATATCATTAGTTGAATTATTTTCTTGGAAAAATTCCCACAAAAATCATCAAGATCCCACCCTTGGGAGATCCCACCCTTTTTTTTTTAATTTTTAAAAATGCCAAAATCTGCTCTAGAAACCGCAATTATTAAAATTTCTCAATGAAAATCACATTAGAATACTTCAAATAATTCTACCAATCAATTAATATCATTAGTTGAATTATTTTCTTGGAAAAATTCCCACAAAAATCATCAAGATCCCACCCTTGGGAGTTTTTTTTTAATTTTTAAAAATGCCAAAATCTGCTCTAGAAACCGCAATTATTAAAATTTCTCAATGAAAATCACATTAGAATACTTCAAATAATTCTACCAATCAATTAATATCATTAGTTGAATTTTTTTCTTGGAAAAATTCCCACAAAAATCATCATGATCCCACCCTTGGGAGTTTTTTTTAATTTTTTAAAAATGCCAAAATCTGCTCTAGAAACCGCAATTCTTAAAATTTCTCAATGAAAATCACATTAGAATACTTCAAATAATTCTACCAATCAATTAATATCATTAGTTGAATTTTCTTCTTGGAAAAATTCCTACAAAAATCATCATGATCCCACCCTTGGGAGTTTTTTTTAATTTTTTAAAAATGCCAAAATCTGCTCTAAAAACCGCAATTCTTAAAATTTCTCAATGAAAATCACATTAGAATACTTCAAATAATTCTACCAATCAATTAATATCATTAGTTGAATTATTTTCTTGGAATACTTCAAATAATTCTACCAATCAATTAATATCAAAAATTTTCCCACAAAAATCATCATGATCCCACCCTTGGGAGTTTTTTTTAATTTTTTAAAAATGCCAAAATCTGCTCTAAAAACCGCAATTCTTAAAATTTCTCAATGAAAATCACATTAGAATACTTCAAATAATTCTATCAATCAATTAATATCATTAGTTGAATTTTTTTCTTGGAAAAATTCCCACCAAAAATCATCATGACCCCACCCTTGAAAGGTTTTTTTTAATTTTTTAAAAATGCCAAAATCTGCTCTAGAAACCGCAATTCTTAAAATTTCTCAATGAAAATCACATTAGAATACTTCAAATAATTCTACCAATCAATTAATATCATTAGTTGAATTATTTTCTTGGAAAAATTCCCACAAAAATCATCATGATCCCACCCTTGGGAGTTTTTTTTAATTTTTTAAAAATGCCAAAATCTGCTCTAAAAACCGCAATTCTTAAAATTTCTCAATGAAAATCACATTAGAATACTTCAAATAATTCTATCAATCAATTAATATCATTAGTTGAATTATTTTCTTGGAAAAATTCCCACAAAAATCATCATGATCCCACCCTTGGGAGTTTTTTTTTTAATTTTTTAAAAATGCCAAAATCTGCTCTAGAAACCGCAATTCTTAAAATTTCTTAATGAAAATTACATTAGAAAACTTCAAATAATTCTACCAATCAATTAATATCATTAGTTGAATTTTTTTCTTGGAAAAATTCCCACCAAAAATCATCATGATCCCACCCTTGGGAGTTTTTTTTTTAATTTTTTAAAAATGCCAAAATCTGTTCTAGAAGCCGCAATTCTTAAAATTTCTCAATGAAAATCACATTAGAATACTTCAAATAATTCTATCAATCAATTAATATCATTAGTTGAATTTTTTTCTTGGAAAAATTCCCACCAAAAATCATCATGACCCCACCCTTGAAAGGTTTTTTTTTAATTTTTTAAAAATGCCAAAATCTGCTCTAGAAACCGCAATTCTTAAAATTTCTCAATGAAAATCACATTAGAATACTTCAAATAATTCTACCAATCAATTAATATCATTAGTTGAATTATTTTCTTGGAAAAATTCCCACAAAAATCATCATGATCCCACCCTTGGGAGTTTTTTTTAATTTTTTAAAAATGCCAAAATCTGCTCTAAAAACCGCAATTCTTAAAATTTCTCAATGAAAATCACATTAGAATACTTCAAATAATTCTATCAATCAATTAATATCATTAGTTGAATTTTTTTCTTGGAAAAATTCCCACCAAAAATCATCATGACCCCACCCTTGAAAGGTTTTTTTTAATTTTTTAAAAATGCCAAAATCTGCTCTAGAAACCGCAATTCTTAAAATTTCTCAATGAAAATCACATTAGAATACTTCAAATAATTCTACCAATCAATTAATATCATTAGTTGAATTATTTTCTTGGAAAAATTCCCACAAAAATCATCATGATCCCACCCTTGGGAGTTTTTTTTTTAATTTTTAAAAATGTCAAAATCTGCTCTAGAAACCGCAATTCTTAAAATTTCTCAATGAAAATCACATTAGAATACTTCAAATAATTCTACCAATCAATTAATATCATTAGTTGAATTTTTTTCTTGGAAAAATTCCCACCAAAACTCATCATGATCCCACCCTTGGGAGTTTTTTTTTAATTTTTTAAAAATGCCAAAATCTGCTCTAGAAACCGCAATTCTTAAAATTTCTCAATGAAAATCACATTAGAATACTTCAAGTAATTCTACCAATCAATTAATATCATTAGTTGAATTTTTTTCTTGGAAAAATTCCCACCAAAAATCATCATGATCCCACCCTTGGGAGTTTTTTTTTAATTTTTTAAAAATGCCAAAATCTGCTCTAGAAGCCGCAATTCTTAAAACTTCTCAATGAAAATCACATTAGAATACTTCAAATAATTCTACCAATCAATTAATATCATTAGTTGAATTATTTTCTTGGAAAAATTCCCACAAAAATCATCATGATCCCACCCTTGGGAGTTTTTTTTAATTTTTTAAAAATGCCAAAATCTGCTCTAAAAACCGCAATTCTTAAAATTTCTCAATGAAAATTACATTAGAATACTTCAAATAATTCTACCAATCAATTAATATCATTAGTTGAATTATTTTCTTGGAAAAATTCCCACAAAAATCATCATGATCCCACCCTTGGGAGTTTTTTTTTTTTATTTTTTAAAAATGCCAAAATCTGCTCTAGAAACCGCAATTCTTAAAATTTCTCAATGAAAATCACATTAGAAAACTTCAAATAATTCTACCAATCAATTAATATCATTAGTTGAATTTTTTTCTTGGAAAAATTCCCACCAAAAATCATCATGATCCCACCCTTGGGAGTTTTTTTTTTAATTTTTTAAAAATGCCAAAATCTGTTCTAGAAGCCGCAATTCTTAAAATTTCTCAATGAAAATCACATTAGAATACTTCAAATAATTCTACCAATCAATTAATATCATTAGTTGAATTTTTTTCTTGGAAAAATTCCCACCAAAACTCATCATGATCCCACCCTTGGGAGTTTTTTTTTAATTTTTTAAAAATGCCAAAATCTGCTCTAGAAACCGCAATTCTTAAAATTTCTCAATGAAAATCACATTAGAATACTTCAAATAATTCTACCAATCAATTAATATCATTAGTTGAATTATTTTCTTGGAAAAATTCCCACAAAAATCATCATGATCCCACCCTTGGGAGTTTTTTTTAATTTTTTAAAAATGCCAAAATCTGCTCTAAAAACCGCAATTCTTAAAATTTCTCAATGAAAATCACATTAGAATACTTCAAATAATTCTACCAATCAATTAATATCATTAGTTGAATTATTTTCTTGGAAAAATTCCCACAAAAATTATCATGATCCCACCCTTGGGAGTTTTTTTTTAATTTTTTAAAAATGCCAAAATCTGCTCTAGAAACCGCAATTCTTAAAATTTCTCAATGAAAATCACATTAGAATACTTCAAATAATTCTACCAATCAATTAATATCATTAGTTGAATTATTTTCTTAAAAACTTCCCACCAAAAATCATCATGACCCCACCCTTGAAAGGTTTTTTTTAATTTTTTAAAAATGCCAAAATCTGCTCTAGAAACCGCAATTCTTAAAATTTCTCAATGAAAATCACATTAGAATACTTCAAATAATTCTACCAATCAATTAATATCATTAGTTGAATTATTTTCTTGGAAAAATTCCCACCAAAACTCATCATGATCCCACCCTTGGGAGTTTTTTAATTTTTTAAAAATGCCAAAATCTGCTCTAGAAACCGCAATTCTTAAAATTTCTCAATGAAAATCACATTAGAATACTTCAAATAATTCTACCAATCAATTAATATCATTAGTTGAATTTTTTTCTTGGAAAAATTCCCACCAAAAATCATCATGATCCCACCCTTGGGAGTTTTTTTTAATTTTTTAAAAATGCCAAAATCTGCTCTAGAAGCCGCAATTATTAAAACTTCTCAATGAAAATCACATTAGAATACTTCATATAATTCTACCAATCAATTAATATCATTAGTTGAATTATTTTCTTGGAAAAATTCCCACAAAAATCATCATGATCCCACCCTTGGGAGTTTTTTTTAATTTTTTAAAAATGCCAAAATCTGCTCTAAAAACCGCAATTCTTAAAATTTCTCAATGAAAATTACATTAGAATACTTCAAATAATTCTACCAATCAATTAATATCATTAGTTGAATTATTTTCTTGGAAAAATTCCCACCAAAAATCATCATGATCCCACCCTTGGGAGTTTTTTTTTTTAATTTTTTAAAAATGCCAAAATCTGTTCTAGAAGCCGCAATTCTTAAAATTTCTCAATGAAAATCACATTAGAATACTTCAAATAATTCTACCAATCAATTAATATCATTAGTTGAATTTTTTTCTTGGAAAAATTCCCACCAAAACTCATCATGATCCCACCCTTGGGAGTTTTTTTTTAATTTTTTAAAAATGCCAAAATCTGCTCTAGAAACCGCAATTCTTAAAATTTCTCAATGAAAATCACATTAGAATACTTCAAATAATTCTACCAATCAATTAATATCATTAGTTGAATTATTTTCTTGGAAAAATTCCCACAAAAATCATCATGATCCCACCCTTGGGAGTTTTTTTTTAATTTTTTAAAAATGCCAAAATCTGCTCTAGAAACCGCAATTCTTAAAATTTCTCAATGAAAATTACATTAGAATACTTCAAATAATTCTACCAATCAATTAATATCATTAGTTGAATTTTTTTCTTGGAAAAATTCCCACAAAAATCATCATGATCCCACCCTTGGGAGTTTTTTTTTAATTTTTTAAAAATGCCAAAATCTGCTCTAGAAACCGCAATTCTTAAAATTTCTCAATGAAAATCACATTAGAATACTTCAAATAATTCTACCAATCAATTAATATCATTAGTTGAATTATTTTCTTGGAAAAATTCCCACCAAAAATCATCATGACCCCACCCTTGAAAGGTTTTTTTTAATTTTTTAAAAATGCCAAAATCTGCTCTAGAAACCGCAATTCTTAAAATTTCTCAATGAAAATCACATTAGAATACTTCAAATAATTCTACCAATCAATTAATATCATTAGTTGAATTATTTTCTTGGAAAAATTCCCACCAAAACTCATCATGATCCCACCCTTGGGAGTTTTTTAATTTTTTAAAAATGCCAAAATCTGCTCTAAAAACCGCAATTCTTAAAATTTCTCAATGAAAATCACATTAGAATACTTCAAATAATTCTACCAATCAATTAATATCATTAGTTGAATTTTTTTCTTGGAAAAATTCCCACCAAAAATCATCATGATCCCACCCTTGGGAGTTTTTTTTAATTTTTTAAAAATGCCAAAATCTGCTCTAGAAGCCGCAATTATTAAAACTTCTCAATGAAAATCACATTAGAATACTTCATATAATTCTACCAATCAATTAATATCATTAGTTGAATTATTTTCTTGGAAAAATTCCCACAAAAATCATCATGATCCCACCCTTGGGAGTTTTTTTTAATTTTTTAAAAATGCCAAAATCTGCTCTAAAAACCGCAATTCTTAAAATTTCTCAATGAAAATTACATTAGAATACTTCAAATAATTCTACCAATCAATTAATATCATTAGTTGAATTATTTTCTTGGAAAAATTCCCACCAAAAATCATCATGATCCCACCCTTGGGAGTTTTTTTTTTTAATTTTTTAAAAATGCCAAAATCTGTTCTAGAAGCCGCAATTCTTAAAATTTCTCAATGAAAATCACATTAGAATACTTCAAATAATTCTACCAATCAATTAATATCATTAGTTGAATTTTTTTCTTGGAAAAATTCCCACCAAAACTCATCATGATCCCACCCTTGGGAGTTTTTTTTTAATTTTTTAAAAATGCCAAAATCTGCTCTAGAAACCGCAATTCTTAAAATTTCTCAATGAAAATCACATTAGAATACTTCAAATAATTCTACCAATCAATTAATATCATTAGTTGAATTATTTTCTTGGAAAAATTCCCACAAAAATCATCATGATCCCACCCTTGGGAGTTTTTTTTTTAATTTTTTAAAAATGCCAAAATCTGCTCTAGAAACCGCAATTCTTAAAATTTCTCAATGAAAATCACATTAGAATACTTCAAATAATTCTACCAATCAATTAATATCATTAGTTGAATTATTTTCTTGGAAAAATTCCCACAAAAATCATCATGATCCCACCCTTGGGAGTTTTTTTTTAATTTTTTAAAAATGCCAAAATCTGCTCTAGAAACCGCAATTCTTAAAATTTCTCAATGAAAATCACATTAGAATACTTCAAATAATTCTACCAATCAATTAATATCATTAGTTGAATTATTTTCTTGGAAAAATTCCCACAAAAATTATCATGATCCCACCCTTGGGAGTTTTTTTTTAATTTTTAAAAATGCCAAAATCTGCTCTAGAAACCGCAATTCTTAAAATTTCTCAATGAAAATCACATTAGAATACTTCAAATAATTCTACCAATCAATTAATATCATTAGTTGAATTTTTTTCTTGGAAAAATTCCCACCAAAACTCATCATGATCCCACCCTTGGGAGTTTTTTAATTTTTTAAAAATGCCAAAATCTGCTCTAAAAACCGCAATTTTTAAAATTTCTCAATGAAAATCACATTAGAATACTTCAAATAATTCTACCAATCAATTAATATCATTAGTTGAATTTTTTTCTTGGAAAAATTCCCACCAAAAATCATCATGATCCCACCCTTGGGAGTTTTTTTTTAATTTTTTAAAAATGCCAAAATCTGCTCTAGAAGCCGCAATTCTTAAAATTTCTCAATGAAAATCACATTAGAATACTTCAAATAATTTTACCAATCAACTAATATCATTAGTTGAATTATTTTCTTGGAAAAATTCCCACAAAAATCATCATGATCCCACCCTTGGGAGTTTTTTTTAATTTTTTAAAAATGCCAAAATCTGCTCTAAAAACCGCAATTCTTAAAATTTCTCAATGAAAATCACATTAGAATACTTCAAATAATTCTACCAATCAATTAATATCATTAGTTGAATTATTTTCTTGGAAAAATTCCCACAAAAATCATCATGATCCCACCCTTGGGAGTTTTTTTTAATTTTTTAAAAATGCCAAAATCTGCTCTAGAAACCGCAATTCTTAAAATTTCTCAATGAAAATCACATTAGAATACTTCAAATAATTCTACCAATCAATTAATATCATTAGCTGAATTATTTTCTTGGAAAAATTCCCACCAAAAATCATCATGACCCCACCCTTGGAAGGTTTTTTTTAATTTTTTAAAAATGCCAAAATCTGCTCTAGAAACCGCAATTCTTAAAATTTCTCAATGAAAATCACATTAGAATACTTCAAATAATTCTACCAATCAATTAATATCATTAGTTGAATTATTTTCTTGGAAAAATTCCCACAAAAATCATCATGATCCCACCCTTGGGAGTTTTTTTTAATTTTTTAAAAATGCCAAAATCTGCTCTAAAAACCGCAATTCTTAAAATTTCTCAATGAAAATCACATTAGAATACTTCAAATAATTCTACCAATCAAATAATATCATTAGTTGAACTATTTTCTTGGAAAAATTCCCACCAAAGCTCATCATGATCCCACCCTTGGGAGTTTTTTTTTTAATTTTTTAATAATGCCAAAATCTGCTCTAGAAGCCGCAATTCTTAAAATTTCTCAATGAAAATCACATTAGAATACTTCAAATAATTTTACCAATCAACTAATATCATTAGTTGAATTATTTTCTTGGAAAAATTCCCACAAAAATCATCATGATCCCACCCTTGAAAGGTTTTTTTTTAATTTTTTAAAAATGCCAAAATCTGCTCTAGAAACCGCAATTCTTAAAATTTCTCAATGAAAATCACATTAGAATACTTCAAATAATTCTACCAATTAATTAATATCATTAGTTGAATTTTTTTCTTGGAAAAATTCCCACCAAAAATCATCATGACCCCACCCTTGAAAGGTTTTTTTTTTAATTTTTTAAAAATGCCAAAATCTGCTCTAGAAACCGCAATTCTTAAAATTTCTCAATGAAAATCACATTAGAATACTTCAAATAATTCTACCAATTAATTAATATCATTAGTTGAATTTTTTTCTTGGAAAAATTCCCACCAAAAATCATCATGACCCCACCCTTGAAAGGTTTTTTTTTAATTTTTTAAAAATGCCAAAATCTGCTCTAGAAACCGCAATTCTTAAAATTTCTCAATGAAAATCACATTAGAATACTTCAAATAATTCTACCAATCAATTAATATCATTAGTTGAATTATTTTCTTGGAAAAATTCCCACAAAAATCATCATGATCCCACCCTTGGGAGTTTTTTTTTAATTTTTTAAAAATGCCAAAATCTGCTCTAGAAACCGCAATTCTTAAAATTTCTCAATGAAAATCACATTAGAATACTTCAAATAATTCTACCAATCAATTAATATCATTAGTTGAATTATTTTCTTGGAAAAATTCCCACAAAAATCATCATGATCCCACCCTTGGGAGTTTTTTTTTAATTTTTTAAAAATGCCAAAATCTGCTCTAGAAACCGCAATTCTTAAAATTTCTCAATGAAAATCACATTAGAATACTTCAAATAATTCTACCAATCAATTAATATCATTAGTTGAATTTTTTTCTTGGAAAAATTCCCACAAAAATCATCATGATCCCACCCTTGGAAGTTTTTTTTTAATTTTTTAAAAATGCCAAAATCTGCTCTAGAAACCGCAATTCTTAAAATTTCTCAATGAAAATCACATTAGAATACTTCAAATAATTCTACCAATCAATTAATATCACTAGTTGAATTATTTTCTTGGAAAAATTCCCACAAAAATCATCATGATCCCACCCTTGGGAGTTTTTTTTTAATTTTTTAAAAATGCCAAAATCTGCTCTAGAAACCGCAATTCTTAAAATTTCTCAATGAAAATCACATTAGAATACTTCAAATAATTCTACCAATCAATTAATATCATTAGTTGAATTTTTTTCTTGGAAAAATTCCCACAAAAATCATCATGATCCCACCCTTGGGAGTTTTTTTTTAATTTTTTAAAAATGCCAAAATCTGCTCTAGAAACCGCAATTCTTAAAATTTCTCAATGAAAATCACATTAGAATACTTCAAATAATTCTATCAATCAATTAATATCATTAGTTGAATTATTTTCTTGGAAAAATTCCCACAAAAATCATCATGATCCCACCCTTGGGAGTTTTTTTTTTAATTTTTAAAAATGCCAAAATCTGCTCTAGAAACCGCAATTCTTAAAATTTCTCAATGAAAATCACATTAGAATACTTAAAATAATTCTACCAATCAATTAATATCATTAGTTGAATTTTTTTCTTGGAAAAATTCCCACCAAAACTCATCATGATCCCACCCTTGGGAGTTTTTTTTTAATTTTTTAAAAATGCCAAAATCTGCTCTAGAAACCGCAATTCTTAAAATTTCTCAATGAAAATCACATTAGAATACTTCAAATAATTCTACCAATCAATTAATATCATTAGTTGAATTTTTTTCTTGGAAAAATTCCCACCAAAACTCATCATGATCCCACCCTTGGGAGTTTTTTAATTTTTTAAAAATGCCAAAATCTGCTCTAAAAACCGCAATTCTTAAAATTTCTCAATGAAAATCACATTAGAATACTTCAAATAATTCTACCAATCAATTAATATCATTAGTTGAATTTTTTTCTTGGAAAAATTCCCACCAAAAATCATCATGATCCCACCCTTGGGAGTTTTTTTTTAATTTTTTAAAAATGCCAAAATCTGCTCTAGAAGCCGCAATTCTTAAAATTTCTCAATGAAAATCACATTAGAATACTTCAAATAATTCTACCAATCAATTAATATCATTAGTTGAATTATTTTCTTGGAAAAATTCCCACAAAAATCATCATGATCCCACCCTTGGGAGTTTTTTTTAATTTTTTAAAAATGCCAAAATCTGCTCTAAAAACCGCAATTCTTAAAATTTCTCAATGAAAATCTCATTAGAATACTTCAAATAATTCTACCAATCAATTAATATCATTAGTTGAATTATTTTCTTGGAAAAATTCCCACAAAAATCATCATGATCCCACCCTTGGGAGTTTTTTTTAATTTTTTAAAAATGCCAAAATCTGCTCTAGAAACCGCAATTCTTAAAATTTCTCAATGAAAATCACATTAGAATACTTCAAATAATTCTACCAATCAATTAATATCATTAGTTGAATTTTTGTCTTGGAAAAATTCCCACAAAAATCATCATGATCCCACCCTTGGGAGTTTTTTTTTTTAATTTTTTAATAATGCCAAAATCTGCTCTAGAAGCCGCAATTCTTAAAATTTCTCAATGAAAATCACATTAGAATACTTCAAATAATTCTACCAATCAATTAATATCATTAGTTGAATTTTTTTCTTGGAAAAATTCCCACCAAAACTCATCATGATCCCACCCTTGGGAGTTTTTTTTTAATTTTTTAAAAATGCCAAAATCTGCTCTAGAAACCGCAATTCTTAAAATTTCTCAATGAAAATCACATTAGAATACTTCAAATAATTCTACCAATCAATTAATATCATTAGTTGAATTATTTTCTTGGAAAAATTCCCACAAAAATCATCATGATCCCACCCTTGGGAGTTTTTTTTTTAATTTTTTAAAAATGCCAAAATCTGCTCTAGAAACCGCAATTCTTAAAATTTCTCAATGAAAATCACATTAGAATACTTCAAATAATTCTACCAATCAATTAATATCATTATTTGAATTTTTTTCTTGGAAAAATTCCCACAAAAATCATCATGATCCCACCCTTGGGAGTTTTTTTTTAATTTTTTAAAAATGCCAAAATCTGCTCTAGAAACCGCAATTCTTAAAATTTCTCAATGAAAATCACATTAGAATACTTCAAATAATTCTACCAATCAATTAATATCATTAGTTGAATTATTTTCTTGGAAAAATTCCCACAAAAATTATCATGATCCCACCCTTGGGAGTTTTTTTTTTAATTTTTAAAAATGCCAAAATCTGCTCTACAAACCGCAATTCTTAAAATTTCTCAATGAAAATCACATTAGAATACTTCAAATAATTCTACCAATCAATTAATATCATTAGTTGAATTATTTTCTTGGAAAAATTCCCACAAAAATCATCATGATCCCACCCTTGGGAGTTTTTTTTTAATTTTTTAAAAATGCCAAAATCTGCTCTAGAAACCGCAATTCTTAAAATTTCTCAATGAAAATCACATTAGAATACTTCAAATAATTCTACCAATCAATTAATATCATTAGTTGAATTATTTTCTTGGAAAAATTCCCACAAAAATCATCATGATCCCACCCTTGGGAGTTTTTTTTTTTAATTTTTTAATAATGCCAAAATCTGCTCTAAAAGCCGCAATTCTTAAAATTTCTCAATGAAAATCACATTAGAATACTTCAAATAATTCTACCAATCAATTAATATCATTAGTTGAATTTTTTTCTTGGAAAAATTCCCACCAAAACTCATCATGATCCCACCCTTGGGAGTTTTTTTTTAATTTTTTAAAAATGCCAAAATCTGCTCTAGAAACCGCAATTCTTAAAATTTCTCAATGAAAATCACATTAGAATACTTCAAATAATTCTACCAATCAATTAATATCATTAGTTGAATTATTTTCTTGGAAAAATTCCCACAAAAATCATCATGATCCCACCCTTGGGAGTTTTTTTTTAATTTTTTAAAAATGCCAAAATCTGCTCTAGAAACCGCAATTCTTAAAATTTCTCAATGAAAATCACATTAGAATACTTCAAATAATTCTACCAATCAATTAATATCATTAGTTGAATTATTTTCTTGGAAAAATTCCCACAAAAATCATCATGATCCCACCCTTGGGAGTTTTTTTTTTTAATTTTTTAATAATGCCAAAATCTGCTCTAGAAGCCGCAATTCTTAAAATTTCTCAATGAA
Source organism: Phlebotomus papatasi (assembly GCF_024763615.1). Lineage (NCBI taxonomy): Eukaryota > Metazoa > Arthropoda > Insecta > Diptera > Psychodidae > Phlebotomus > Phlebotomus papatasi. The sequence goes on from NW_026604420.1 coordinate 369,276, forward strand.
AATCACATTAGAATACTTCAAATAATTCTACCAATCAATTAATATCATTAGTTGAATTATTTTCTTGGAAAAATTCCCACAAAAATCATCATGATCCCACCCTTGGGAGTTTTTTTTTTAATTTTTTAATAATGCCAAAATCTGCTCTAGAAGCCGCAATTCTTAAAATTTCTCAATGAAAATCACATTAGAATACTTCAAATAATTCTGCCAATCAATTAATATCATTAGTTGAATTTTTTTCTTGGAAAAATTCCCACCAAAACTCATCATGATCCCACCCTTGGGAGTTTTTTTTTAATTTTTTAAAAATGCCAAAATCTGCTCTAGAAACCGCAATTCTTAAAATTTCTCAATGAAAATCACATTAGAATACTTCAAATAATTCTACCAATCAATTAATATCATTAGTTGAATTATTTTCTTGGAAAAATTCCCACAAAAATCATCATGATCCCACCCTTGGGAGTTTTTTTTTTTAATTTTTTAATAATGCCAAAATCTGCTCTAGAAGCCGCAATTCTTAAAATTTCTCAATGAAAATCACATTAGAATACTTCAAATAATTCTACCAATCAATTAATATCATTAGTTGAATTTTTTTCTTGGAAAAATTCCCACCAAAACTCATCATGATCCCACCCTTGGGAGTTTTTTTTTAATTTTTTAAAAATGCCAAAATCTGCTCTAGAAACCGCAATTCTTAAAATTTCTCAATGAAAATCACATTAGAATACTTCAAATAATTCTACCAATCAATTAATATCATTAGTTGAATTATTTTCTTGGAAAAATTCCCACAAAAATCATCATGATCCCACCCTTGGGAGTTTTTTTTTTTAATTTTTTAATAATGCCAAAATCTGCTCTAGAAGCCGCAATTCTTAAAATTTCTCAATGAAAATCACATTAGAATACTTCAAATAATTCTACCAATCAATTAATATCATTAGTTGAATTTTTTTCTTGGAAAAATTCCCACCAAAACTCATCATGATCCCACCCTTGGGAGTTTTTTTTTAATTTTTTAAAAATGCCAAAATCTGCTCTAGAAACCGCAATTCTTAAAATTTCTCAATGAAAATCACATTAGAATACTTCAAATAATTCTACCAATCAATTAATATCATTAGTTGAATTTTTTTCTTGGAAAAATTCCCACAAAAATCATCATGATCCCACCCTTGGGAGTTTTTTTTTAATTTTTTAAAAATGCCAAAATCTGCTCTAGAAACCGCAATTCTTAAAATTTCTCAATGAAAATCACATTAGAATACTTCAAATAATTCTACCAATCAATTAATATCATTAGTTGAATTATTTTCTTGGAAAAATTCCCACAAAAATTATCATGATCCCACCCTTGGGAGTTTTTTTTTTAATTTTTAAAAATGCCAAAATCTGCTCTAGAAACCGCAATTCTTAAAATTTCTCAATGAAAATCACATTAGAATACTTCAAATAATTCTACCAATCAATTAATATCATTAGTTGAATTTTTTTCTTGGAAAAATTCCCACCAAAACTCATCATGATCCCACCCTTGGGAGTTTTTTTTTAATTTTTTAAAAATGCCAAAATCTGCTCTAGAAACCGCAATTCTTAAAATTTCTCAATGAAAATCACATTAGAATACTTCAAATAATTCTACCAATCAATTAATATCATTAGTTGAATTTTTTTCTTGGAAAAATTCCCACCAAAACTCATCATGATCCCACCCTTGGGAGTTTTTTAATTTTTTAAAAATGCCAAAATCTGCTCTAAAAACCGCAATTTTTAAAATTTCTCAATGAAAATCACATTAGAATACTTCAAATAATTCTACCAATCAATTAATATCATTAGTTGAATTTTTTTCTTGGAAAAATTCCCACCAAAAATCATCATGATCCCACCCTTGGGAGTTTTTTTTTAATTTTTTAAAAATGCCAAAATCTGCTCTAGAAGCCGCAATTCTTAAAATTTCTCAATGAAAATCACATTAGAATACTTCAAATAATTCTACCAATCAATTAATATCATTAGTTGAATTATTTTCTTGGAAAAATTCCCACAAAAATCATCATGATCCCACCCTTGGGAGTTTTTTTTAATTTTTTAAAAATGCCAAAATCTGCTCTAAAAACCGCAATTCTTAAAATTTCTCAATGAAAATCACATTAGAATACTTCAAATAATTCTACCAATCAATTAATATCATTAGGGGAAGTGCTTATAATTTTGGACAGTCTGCATATAAGCATCGATATCCTAAGTTTGAAGTGCCATATTTTCAATACTAATTGACTTTTCTTGTTACTCTCTTTTCAGAAGGATTGTTTAGAAACTTGGCAAGCTATTTATCATCTCATTTTTACTAAAATTAGTTTTAATACGTTTAAAAATGAATTGATATGTAGAGGTGAATTTGACTCTTATTTTGGACAACTTGGTTATTAATTTTTACAACTTGTCTGTAAATTTGGACAGATAATCCGCCTCAACAGGATGCCCATTGTTCTTCATTTTATGAACCAATCTTACCAAGTCCTCTTCCTGTTCATGTAAGGGAAACGTGGAATGTCACAAGAAGCCCAGAAACTTTCCATATCATTCATTAAAGTGAGTTGACTTCGGTACTCCAAGTACGTGCGGATTCGCTCATTCCCTGCCCTTTCCGGGAGCCTTTCAAGGCATTTCTCACTGCATCTCTTTCGTAGAGATGATGCTCCTTTATTTCTCCAGGCATTTGTCCAACCTAGTCATCACAGAAGCTAAAACTTCACGAAATTTCGTGAGAAAAACACCTGTCCAAAATAAGAATCATCACCTCACTGGTGAATGTCTTAAAAAATTTCCCATTTTTCACACGAAAAATCTAATTCACAAGGCAAATCTCACTTCAGGTCAAATGTACAAATCATCAGTAACGTGAATCAACACAATATTCAATGAATATTCAATAATATCACTCAAAAACAGCGAACAAACTTTGTTAGTACTTCACCAAAACTAAATAAGACTGAAGTAAGCCACGAAGTTCTGTCATATTTCTCGTAAGCAATTGCTCACACTGAATTTTCAACAAAGCAATTTCAACTCAAATCATATTCAAAATTTAACGTATTTAGTGTCTAAATCTTCCAAAAAGAACAAATATTTAGATAGAATTCATTATTCATTAAATATTGGAATAAAAATCCATCATTTTAATCAATTTATTTTTAGTGTCCAATGTTATCCTCAAAGTGTCCAAAATAAGAAACTGGACAAAATTAGAAGCATTTCCCCTAGTTGAATTATTTTCTTGGAAAAATTCCCACAAAAATCATCATGATCCCACCCTTGGGAGTTTTTTTTAATTTTTTAAAAATGCCAAAATCTGCTCTAGAAACCGCAATTCTTAAAATTTCTCAATGAAAATCACATTAGAATACTTCAAATAATTCTACCAATCAATTAATATCATTAGCTGAATTATTTTCTTGGAAAAATTCCCACCAAAAATCATCATGACCCCACCCTTGGAAGGTTTTTTTTAATTTTTTAAAAATGCCAAAATCTGCTCTAGAAACCGCAATTCTTAAAATTTCTCAATGAAAATCACATTAGAATACTTCAAATAATTCTACCAATCAATTAATATCATTAGTTGAATTATTTTCTTGGAAAAATTCCCACAAAAATCATCATGATCCCACCCTTGGGAGTTTTTTTTAATTTTTTAAAAATGCCAAAATCTGCTCTAAAAACCGCAATTCTTAAAATTTCTCAATGAAAATCACATTAGAATACTTCAAATAATTCTACCAATCAAATAATATCATTAGTTGAACTATTTTCTTGGAAAAATTCCCACCAAAAATCATCATGATCCCACCCTTGGGAGTTTTTTTTTTAATTTTTTAATAATGCCAAAATCTGCTCTAGAAACCGCAATTCTTAAAATTTCTCAATGAAAATCACATTAGAATACTTCAAATAATTCTACCAATCAATTAATATCATTAGTTGAATTATTTTCTTGGAAAAATTCCCACAAAAATCATCATGATCCCACCCTTGGGAGTTTTTTTTTAATTTTTTAAAAATGCCAAAATCTGCTCTAGAAACCGCAATTCTTAAAATTTCTCAATGAAAATCACATTAGAATACTTCAAATAATTCTACCAATCAATTAATATCATTAGTTGAATTATTTTCTTGGAAAAATTTTCACAAAAATCATCATGATCCCACCCTTGGGAGTTTTTTTTTTAATTTTTTAAAAATGCCAAAATCTGCTCTAGAAACCGCAATTCTTAAAATTTATCAATGAAAATCACATTAGAATACTTCAAATAATTCTACCAATCAATTAATATCATTAGTTGATTTTTTTTCTTGGAAAAATTCCCACCAAAACTCATCATGATCCCACCCTTGGGAGTTTTTTTTAATTTTTTAAAAATGCCAAAATCTGCTCTAGAAACCGCAATTCTTAAAATTTCTCAATGAAAATCACATTAGAATACTTCAAATAATTCTACCAATCAATTAATATCATTAGTTGAATTTTTTTCTTGGAAAAATTCCCACCAAAACTCATCATGATCCCACCCTTGGGAGTTTTTTTTTTTAATTTTTTAAAAATGACAAAATCTGCTCTAAAAACCGCAATTCTTAAAATTTCTCAATGAAAATCACATTAGAATACTTCAAATAATTCTATCAATCAATTAATATCATTAGTTGAATTATTTTCTTGGAAAAATTCCCACAAAAATCATCATGATCCCACCCTTGGGAGTTTTTTTTTAATTTTTTAAAAATGCCAAAATCTGCTCTAGAAACCGCAATTCTTAAAATTTCTCAATGAAAATCACATTAGAATACTTCAAATAATTCTACCAATCAATTAATATCATTAGTTGAATTTTTTTCTTGGAAAAATTCCCACCAAAAATCATCATGACCCCACCCTTGAAAGGTTTTTTTTTAATTTTTTAAAAATGCCAAAATCTGCTCTAGAAACCGCAATTCTTAAAATTTCTCAATGAAAATCACATTAGAATACTTCAAATAATTCTACCAATCAATTAATATCATTAGTTGAATTATTTTCTTGGAAAAATTCCCACAAAAATCATCATGATCCCACCCTTGGGAGTTTTTTTTTAATTTTTTAAAAATGCCAAAATCTGCTCTAGAAACCGCAATTCTTAAAATTTCTCAATGAAAATCACATTAGAATACTTCAAATAATTCTACCAATCAATTAATATAATTAGTTGAATTTTTTTCTTGGAAAAATTCCCACAAAAATCATCATGATCCCACCCTTGGAAGGTTTTTTTTAATTTTTTAAAAATGCCAAAATCTGCTCTAGAAACCGCAATTCTTAAAATTTCTCAATGAAAATCACATTAGAATACTTCAAATAATTCTACCAATCAATTAATATCATTAGTTGAATTATTTTCTTGGAAAAATTCCCACAAAAATCATCATGATCCCACCCTTGGGAGTTTTTTTTGAATTTTTTAAAAATGCCAAAATCTGCTCTAGAAACCGCAATTCTTGAAATTTCTCAATGAAAATCACATTAGAATACTTCAAATAATTCTACCAATCAATTAATATCATTAGTTGAATTTTTTTCTTGGAAAAATTCCCACAAAAATCATCATGATCCCACCCTTGGGAGTTTTTTTTTAATTTTTTAAAAATGCCAAAATCTGCTCTAGAAACCGCAATTCTTAAAATTTCTCAATGAAAATCACATTAGAATACTTCAAATAATTCTACCAAACAATTAATATCATTAGTTGAATTTTTTTCTTGGAAAAATTACCACAAAAATCATCATGATCCCACCCTTGGGAGTTTTTTTTTAATTTTTTAAAAATGCCAAAATCTGCTCTAGAAACCGCAATTCTTAAAATTTCTCAATGAAAATCACATTAGAATACTTCAAATAATTCTACCAATCAATTAATATCATTAGTTGAATTTTTTTCTTGGAAAAATTCCCACAAAAATCATCATGATCCCACCCTTGGAAGTTTTTTTTTAATTTTTTAAAAATGCCAAAATCTGCTCTAGAAACCGCAATTCTTAAAATTTCTCAATGAAAATCACATTAGAATACTTCAAATAATTCTACCAATCAATTAATATCACTAGTTGAATTATTTTCTTGGAAAAATTCCCACAAAAATCATCATGATCCCACCCTTGGGAGTTTTTTTTTAATTTTTTAAAAATGCCAAAATCTGCTCTAGAAACCGCAATTCTTAAAATTTCTCAATGAAAATCACATTAGAATACTTCAAATAATTCTACCAATCAATTAATATCATTAGTTGAATTTTTTTCTTGGAAAAATTCCCACAAAAATCATCATGATCCCACCATTGGGAGTTTTTTTTTAATTTTTTAAAAATGCCAAAATCTGCTCTAGAAACCGCAATTCTTAAAATTTCTCAATGAAAATCACATTAGAATACTTCAAATAATTCTATCAATCAATTAATATCATTAGTTGAATTATTTTCTTGGAAAAATTCCCACAAAAATCATCATGATCCCACCCTTGGGAGTTTTTTTTTTAATTTTTAAAAATGCCAAAATCTGCTCTAGAAACCGCAATTCTTAAAATTTCTCAATGAAAATCACATTAGAATACTTAAAATAATTCTACCAATCAATTAATATCATTAGTTGAATTTTTTTCTTGGAAAAATTCCCACCAAAACTCATCATGATCCCACCCTTGGGAGTTTTTTTTTAATTTTTTAAAAATGCCAAAATCTGCTCTAGAAACCGCAATTCTTAAAATTTCTCAATGAAAATCACATTAGAATACTTCAAATAATTCTACCAATCAATTAATATCATTAGTTGAATTTTTTTCTTGGAAAAATTCCCACCAAAACTCATCATGATCCCACCCTTGGGAGTTTTTTAATTTTTTAAAAATGCCAAAATCTGCTCTAAAAACCGCAATTCTTAAAATTTCTCAATGAAAATCACATTAGAATACTTCAAATAATTCTACCAATCAATTAATATCATTAGTTGAATTTTTTTCTTGGAAAAATTCCCACCAAAAATCATCATGATCCCACCCTTGGGAGTTTTTTTTTAATTTTTTAAAAATGCCAAAATCTGCTCTAGAAGCCGCAATTCTTAAAATTTCTCAATGAAAATCACATTAGAATACTTCAAATAATTCTACCAATCAATTAATATCATTAGTTGAATTATTTTCTTGGAAAAATTCCCACAAAAATCATCATGATCCCACCCTTGGGAGTTTTTTTTAATTTTTTAAAAATGCCAAAATCTGCTCTAAAAACCGCAATTCTTAAAATTTCTCAATGAAAATCACATTAGAATACTTCAAATAATTCTACCAATCAATTAATATCATTAGTTGAATTATTTTCTTGGAAAAATTCCCACAAAAATCATCATGATCCCACCCTTGGGAGTTTTTTTTAATTTTTTAAAAATGCCAAAATCTGCTCTAGAAACCGCAATTCTTAAAATTTCTCAATGAAAATCACATTAGAATACTTCAAATAATTCTACCAATCAATTAATATCATTAGTTGAATTATTTTCTTGGAAAAATTCCCACCAAAAATCATCATGACCCCACCCTTGGAAGGTTTTTTTTAATTTTTTAAAAATGCCAAAATCTGCTCTAGAAACCGCAATTCTTAAAATTTCTCAATGAAAATCACATTAGAATACTTCAAATAATTCTACCAATCAATTAATATCATTAGTTGAATTATTTTCTTGGAAAAATTCCCACAAAAATCATCATGATCCCACCCTTGGGAGTTTTTTTTTTTAATTTTTTAATAATGCCAAAATCTGCTCTAGAAGCCGCAATTCTTAAAATTTCTCAATGAAAATCACATTAGAATACTTCAAATAATTCTACCAATCAATTAATATCATTAGTTGAATTTTTTTCTTGGAAAAATTCCCACCAAAACTCATCATGATCCCACCCTTGGGAGTTTTTTTTAATTTTTTAAAAATGCCAAAATCTGCTCTAGAAACCGCAATTCTTAAAATTTCTCAATGAAAATCACATTAGAATACTTCAAATAATTCTACCAATCAATTAATATCATTAGTTGAATTATTTTCTTGGAAAAATTCCCACAAAAATCATCATGATCCCACCCTTGGGAGTTTTTTTTTTTAATTTTTTAATAATGCCAAAATCTGCTCTAGAAGCCGCAATTCTTAAAATTTCTCAATGAAAATCACATTAGAATACTTCAAATAATTCTACCAATCAATTAATATCATTAGTTGAATTTTTTTCTTGGAAAAATTCCCACCAAAACTCATCATGATCCCACCCTTGGGAGTTTTTTTTAATTTTTTAAAAATGCCAAAATCTGCTCTAGAAACCGCAATTCTTAAAATTTCTCAATGAAAATCACATTAGAATACTTCAAATAATTCTACCAATCAATTAATATCATTAGTTGAATTATTTTCTTGGAAAAATTCCCACAAAAATCATCATGATCCCACCCTTGGGAGTTTTTTTTTTAATTTTTAAAAATGCCAAAATCTGCTCTAGAAGCCGCAATTCTTAAAATTTCTCAATGAAAATCACATTAGAATACTTCAAATAATTCTACCAATCAATTAATATCATTAGTTGAATTATTTTCTTGGAAAAATTCCCACAAAAATCATCATGATCCCACCCTTGGGAGTTTTTTTTAATTTTTTAAAAATGCCAAAATCTGCTCTAGAAACCGCAATTCTTAAAATTTCTCAATGAAAATCACATTAGAATACTTCAAATAATTCTACCAATCAATTAATATCATTAGTTGAATTTTTTTCTTGGAAAAATTCCCACCAAAACTCATCATGATCCCACCCTTGGGAGTTTTTTTTTTAATTTTTTAAAAATGCCAAAATCTGCTCTAGAAACCGCAATTCTTAAAATTTCTCAATGAAAATCACATTAGAATACTTCAAATAATTCTACCAATCAATTAATATCATTAGTTGAATTTTTTTCTTGGAAAAATTCCCACAAAAATCATCATGATCCCACCCTTGGGAGTTTTTTTAATTTTTTAAAAATGCCAAAATCTGCTCTAGAAACCGCAATTCTTAAAATTTCTCAATGAAAATCACATTATAATCCTTCAAATAATTCTACCAATCAATTAATATCATTAGTTGAATTTTTTTCTTGGAAAAATTCCCACCAAAAATCATCATGATCCCACCCTTGGGAGTTTTTTTTTAATTTTTTAAAAATGCCAAAATCTGCTCTAAAAACCGCAATTCTTAAAATTTCTCAATGAAAATCACATTAGAATACTTCAAATAATTCTATCAATCAATTAATATCATTAGTTGAATTATTTTCTTGGAAAAATTCCCACAAAAATCATCATGATCCCACCCTTGGGAGTTTTTTTTTTTTTTTTAATTTTTAAAAATGCCAAAATCTGCTCTAGAAACCGCAATTCTTAAAATTTCTCAATGAAAATCACATTAGAATACTTCAAATAATTCTACCAATCAATTAATATCATTAGTTGAATTTTTTTCTTGGAAAAATTCCCACCAAAACTCATCATGATCCCACCCTTGGGAGCTTTTTTAATGTTTTAAAAATGCCAAAATCTGCTCTAGAAGCCGCAATTCTTAAAATTTCTCAATGAAAATCACATTAGAATACTTCAAATAATTCTACCAATCAATTAATATCATTAGTTGAATTATTTTCTTGGAAAAATTCCCACAAAAATCATCATGATCCCACCCTTGGTAGTTTTTTTTAATTTTTTAAAAATGCCAAAATCTGCTCTAGAAACCGCAATTCTTAAAATTTCTCAATGAAAATCACATTAGAATACTTCAAATAATTCTACCAATCAATTAATATCATTAGTTGAATTTTTTTCTTGGAAAAATTCCCACCAAAACTCATCATGATCCCACCCTTGGGAGTTTTTTTTTTAATTTTTTAAAAATGCCAAAATCTGCTCTAGAAACCGCAATTCTTAAAATTTCTCAATGAAAATCACATTAGAATACTTCAAATAATTCTACCAATCAATTAATATCATTAGTTGAATTATTTTCTTGGAAAAATTCCCACAAAAATCATCATGATCCCACCCTTGGTAGTTTTTTTTAATTTTTTAAAAATGCCAAAATCTGCTCTAGAAACCGCAATTCTTAAAATTTCTCAATGAAAATCACATTAGAATACTTCAAATAATTCTACCAATCAATTAATATCATTAGTTGAATTATTTTCTTGGAAAAATTCCCACAAAAATCATCATGATCCCACCCTTGGTAGTTTTTTTTAATTTTTTAAAAATGCCAAAATCTGCTCTAGAAACCGCAATTCTTAAAATTTCTCAATGAAAATCACATTAGAATACTTCAAATAATTCTACCAATCAATTAATATCATTAGTTGAATTTTTTTCTTGGAAAAATTCCCACCAAAAATCATCATGATCCCACCCTTGGGAGTTTTTTTTAATTTTTTAAAAATGCCAAAATCTGCTCTAAAAACCGCAATTCTTAAAATTTCTCAATGAAAATCACATTAGAATACTTCAAATAATTCTATCAATCAATTAATATCATTAGTTGAATTATTTTCTTGGAAAAATTCCCACAAAAATCATCATGATCCCACCCTTGGGAGTTTTTTTTTTTTTAATTTTTAAAAATGCCAAAATCTGCTCTAGAAACCGCAATTCTTAAAATTTCTCAATGAAAATCACATTAGAATACTTCAAATAATTCTACCAATCAATTAATATCATTAGTTGAATTTTTTTCTTGGAAAAATTCCCACCAAAACTCATCATGATCCCACCCTTGGGAGCTTTTTTAATGTTTTAAAAATGCCAAAATCTGCTCTAGAAGCCGCAATTCTTAAAATTTCTCAATGAAAATCACATTAGAATACTTCAAATAATTCTACCAATCAATTAATATCATTAGTTGAATTATTTTCTTGGAAAAATTCCCACAAAAATCATCATGATCCCACCCTTGGTAGTTTTTTTTAATTTTTTAAAAATGCCAAAATCTGCTCTAGAAACCGCAATTCTTAAAATTTCTCAATGAAAATCACATTAGAATACTTCAAATAATTCTACCAATCAATTAATATCATTAGTTGAATTTTTTTCTTGGAAAAATTCCCACCAAAACTCATCATGATCCCACCCTTGGGAGTTTTTTTTTTAATTTTTTAAAAATGCCAAAATCTGCTCTAGAAACCGCAATTCTTAAAATTTCTCAATGAAAATCACATTAGAATACTTCAAATAATTCTACCAATCAATTAATATCATTAGTTGAATTATTTTCTTGGAAAAATTCCCACAAAAATCATCATGATCCCACCCTTGGTAGTTTTTTTTAATTTTTTAAAAATGCCAAAATCTGCTCTAGAAACCGCAATTCTTAAAATTTCTCAATGAAAATCACATTAGAATACTTCAAATAATTCTACCAATCAATTAATATCATTAGTTGAATTTTTTTCTTGGAAAAATTCCCACCAAAACTCATCATGATCCCACCCTTGGGAGTTTTTTTTTTAATTTTTTAAAAATGCCAAAATCTGCTCTAGAAACCGCAATTCTTAAAATTTCTCAATGAAAATCACATTAGAATACTTCAAATAATTCTACCAATCAATTAATATCATTAGTTGAATTATTTTCTTGGAAAAATTCCCACAAAAATCATCATGATCCCACCCTTGGTAGTTTTTTTTAATTTTTTAAAAATGCCAAAATCTGCTCTAGAAACCGCAATTCTTAAAATTTCTCAATGAAAATCACATTAGAATACTTCAAATAATTCTACCAATCAATTAATATCATTAGTTGAATTTTTTTCTTGGAAAAATTCCCACCAAAACTCATCATGATCCCACCCTTGGGAGTTTTTTTTTTAATTTTTTAAAAATGCCAAAATCTGCTCTAGAAACCGCAATTCTTAAAATTTCTCAATGAAAATCACATTAGAATACTTCAAATAATTCTACCAATCAATTAATATCATTAGTTGAATTTTTTTCTTGGAAAAATTCCCACCAAAACTCATCATGATCCCACCCTTGGGAGTTTTTTTTTTAATTTTTTAAAAATGCCAAAATCTGCTCTAGAAACCGCAATTCTTAAAATTTCTCAATGAAAATCACATTAGAATACTTCAAATAATTCTACCAATCAATTAATATCATTAGTTGAATTATTTTCTTGGAAAAATTCCCACAAAAATCATCATGATCCCACCCTTGGGAGTTTTTTTTAATTTTTTAAAAATGCCAAAATCTGCTCTAGAAACCGCAATTCTTAAAATTTCTCAATGAAAATCACATTAGAATACTTCAAATAATTCTACCAATCAATTAATATCATTAGTTGAATTTTTTTCTTGGAAAAATTCCCACCAAAACTCATCATGATCCCACCCTTGGGAGTTTTTTTTTTAATTTTTTAAAAATGCCAAAATCTGCTCTAGAAACCGCAATTCTTAAAATTTCTCAATGAAAATCACATTAGAATACTTCAAATAATTCTACCAATCAATTAATATCATTAGTTGAATTATTTTCTTGGAAAAATTCCCACAAAAATCATCATGATCCCACCCTTGGTAGTTTTTTTTAATTTTTTAAAAATGCCAAAATCTGCTCTAGAAACCGCAATTCTTAAAATTTCTCAATGAAAATCACATTAGAATACTTCAAATAATTCTACCAATCAATTAATATCATTAGTTGAATTATTTTCTTGGAAAAATTCCCACCAAAACTCATCATGATCCCACCCTTGGGAGTTTTTTAATTTTTTAAAAATGCCAAAATCTGCTCTAAAAACCGCAATTCTTAAAATTTCTCAATGAAAATCACATTAGAATACTTCAAATAATTCTACCAATCAATTAATATCATTAGTTGAATTATTTTCTTGGAAAAATTCCCACCAAAAATCATCATGATCCCACCCTTGGGAGTTTTTTTTAATTTTTTAAAAATGCCAAAATCTGCTCTAGAAGCCGCAATTCTTAAAATTTCTCAATGAAAATCACATTAGAATACTTCAAATAATTCTACCAATCAATTAATATCATTAGTTGAATTATTTTCTTGGAAAAATTCCCACAAAAATCATCATGATCCCACCCTTGGGAGTTTTTTTTAATTTTTTAAAAATGCCAAAATCTGCTCTAAAAACCGCAATTCTTAAAATTTCTCAATGAAAATCACATTAGAATACTTCAAATAATTCTACCAATCAATTAATATCATTAGTTGAATTATTTTCTTGGAAAAATTCCCACAAAAATCATCATGATCCCACCCTTGGGAGTTTTTTTTAATTTTTTAAAAATGCCAAAATCTGCTCTAGAAACCGCAATTCTTAAAATTTCTCAATGAAAATCACATTAGAATACTTCAAATAATTCTACCAATCAATTAATATCATTAGTTGAATTATTTTCTTGGAAAAATTCCCACCAAAAATCATCATGACCCCACCCTTGGAAGGTTTTTTTTTTAATTTTTTAAAAATGCCAAAATCTGCTCTAGAAACCGCAATTCTTAAAATTTCTCAATGAAAATCACATTAGAATACTTCAAATAATTCTACCAATCAATTAATATCATTAGTTGAATTATTTTCTG